>NC_048308.1:57608163-57781591 GCF_013100865.1 Trachemys scripta elegans | reverse complement strand
GGGTTTAGATGGGTCAGGAGTTCTGGGGGGGGCTGTCAGGGGGTGGGGGTGGGGATAAGGGTTGGGGCAGTCAGGGGACAGGTAGGGGGTAGAGTCCTAGGGGGCCAGTTAGGATGTGGGGAAGGTCTCAGGAGGGGGCAGTCAGGGGACAAGGAGCAGGGAGGCTTAGGTAGGGGGTGGAGTCCTGGGGGGCAGTTAGGGGCAGGGGTCCCAGGAGGGGGCAGTCAGGGGACAAGGCGTGGGGGGGAGGGTTGGGGGTTCTGAGGGGGCAGGAAGTGGGAGGGAGTGGAAGGGGCAGGGGCGGGGCTAGGGCAGGGCAGGGGCGGGGCTCCTCCCGTCCTCTTTTTTGATTGTTGAAATATGGTAACCCTAGTTATATAATACAGGAGGTTTTTGAAACTGGATCTGGACCAATAATAAAACAGATACTTCAGCACACTGAAAATATCTTTAAAACACATGCAAAAGTAAGATGAAAATCAATATGGACAAAGCTGTGGCCTTTAACTGAGTAATTTAATTGCCTAATCTTAATACCCAACTAAAGATTTTTACTCAACTTTTTTTAGCTAATGGGTCAAATTCTGCTTTCAGTTTAATTTGTTTAAACCCAGAGTAGCTCCACTGAAGTTAATGGAGATACTTCAGATTTCACTCATTTAAATGAGAGCCCAAATTGGTCGATATCTGTCTAAGTTTTTTTAACACCTCTTCAGGATTGGTGGATATAAATTTTTGTGGACCTCTCTGCATGTCTATATATTTGATGCATAATAGGGGAAAAGGAGAATCTGTGTAAATATAGCAAATATAGTATAACATAAATGTGTTACTATAAAAAGATACATTTATTTTGAAGGACATATCTACCAGTTTGGCACAGTGCAAGCTGTGTACTTAAGACTGTAAATTCTTTGGGGGCAGGGATCATCTTTTTGTTGTGGTGTTTGTACAGACGTAGCACAATGGGATCCTGGTCCATAGCTAGGCTTGTAGATGTTACCACTATACAACCACCACCAACAACCACTTACCTGCCAAATATAAAGCTTTCACCTGCGAGGGCTGCAGTGCTTCATGGAAGATGATAACTGACCCAAGCTGGCCCTCCAGTGATGTTGGACATCCCCATTCACTGTCCTGGGTACCCGCGGAGATCAACTTGGTGATCAATTCTGATTTCCCAAGCAGTCCGCCCCAACTAGCTGGAGAGAGAATCCCACCTAGAGATGTTCGATGAGGCGTAATCGGGGAAGAGAAGGGTGGGTCCGGTATCTGAGATGGAGGAGGAGTGGTTGTCCTCTGACCAGCTGAACCAATGCAGCAAGAAGTAAAAGGCTGGAGATGACGGCGGAAGAAAAATAAAAATAAATAAAATAATGTTACAGCCAAATGTCAAAAATTCTTGAGACTTTCACAAAATTAAACATAAAAAATAAGTGAGTTGAACTAAATCTAATGACCTTTCAGAGCAAATCTGCCTTGACTGAGGAAACAGGTGTAGAAAGACAGCAATACATTGTTGGTGTACATTATGCACAAAAAGCACTAGAAAGTGCATACTAATCCTTCTCCAAGCAGGAGTAATTTGTTTCCCTGGCCTGTTACTGGCCTCTGCAGGGAGCATCAAGGTTTCTGTCCCAGCAGACCATTCCCCTTGGATCATACTTTAAGCAAGATGTATCTTCTACAATAATCTTGTCATATGAAGTATTCTGCTTGATTGCTTGCACTAATAAAAAGCTTCAGTACCATCTTCCCATGCCATCTTGTGCAGCAAGAGGTACCCCTCCCACTCAATGTTGATAAAAGAAGCTGAATGAATGTTTTAGAGTTTCTAAAGCTCTCACAGATGCATCAAAAAAATCAACAGTTTTGTCTTACAGTCAGCAGTTATGTTTGCTTTTAATAACTAAGTACTTGATTCTTCAACCTTTACAGGAAGCATGTAAGTCATGCAAGTAGTCATAATGAAGTCAATGGAACTACTCATATGAATATATGCCCCAAACCAAGAAGGATTGCAGAACTGGGGCCTATAAAAATAAAAATAATGGCTCAGTATCATAACATTGTAACCCAGGTTTAAAACGGACTTGTTCCACAAAAAGGAGCAATGGTTTACAACAGCATCCACATATTATGTATAATCATTTTGGCATTTTATTGGCTTGTGCTTATTAAGGTTAATTTAGTATTTAGCATGTAGAAATGATCAGTTAACAGCACTGAAAAGAAATGTCCCTATTAATGTATCCCCTAACCAAATACAGCACAGACAATGTCACATGCAAGATTACTCAAACTTCCTGTGTGCTCTCAAATGTACTGAGAACCACCTCTTAGTGAGACAAGGTAGTTCTCCGCTGTGCATTAACCTACCATCTTCGTTGGCAAGACTGCCAACAAGGGAGGCAGTTAGTGCTAATTGTGACAGTAGTTTAAAAAAAAGACAAAGCAAAACAAAAACAAAAAACACCTCACATAGAAGGAGCTAACACGAGGTTACACAGGCCACTGAATCACCATCAAAAGATAATTCTTGGTCAACATCAAGTCCTCTTCTATTCTGCTGTACTTGAGATGGCCCAAAGAGACATGTTGGGGATGAACTTAGCTATCCTCAACACTTGAAAATGAAAACAACTGCTAATCAGCTTCTATCATGTTTTTAATCACAGATGACCCATTTTCCCTTTTTATTTCTTTGTTTTATCTGACTGCCATTTTACAAACCTTTCTTCTGCAAGAAATCCCTAGGATAGCGGTCTGATGGGAAGAAAAGACTTACTTCATTCATGGCAGGAAATCTAAGTGGGGCAGAGATCTTCTGTTGTCCATTGACGTAGATGTAGACAAAGCTTTGACCAAAGGGCCTCTTTCCAGGCATATGAACAATAGTTATGTTGTGCTGGACAGGCAATATAACAGTACAGTTTGATTAGATTCTTATTAAAATGCAACAAAAGAATTCTGCACGTCTGCCCAACATTGCTACCATTAAATGGGTGAAAAAATTACAGCAGACCACAAACTTTTATAGAATCACTGAAAGATTTTTGAGGGGGAAAAAAAGACATGTGACGCCCTTCATAATAATGTAATGCAGTCCCTAAATATAGCCTTAGGAATGGGATGGGGCAACAGAGTAACTTATTCACATTTTCTAAGCCTTAGACTTTGAACTAAATTATAGTTTATAAACTTTAGAAGTTCCCGTAACACATCCCACCACTCAGGAGCCATCTAACTGATCCAGTTGCATTTATGTTTCTTCTCTATTCCTTTGACGTTTTTAAGGAGAATTACCATAACACTGACACGGCCCCGTTACAGAGATTGCAGATACAGTAACCATTAGTATGCTTATAAAATCTGTGGATGACACCAAGATGGGAGGGGTTGCAAGCACTTTGGAGGACATAATTAGAATTCAAAAAGACCTTAACAAATTGGAGAATCAGTCTGAATTCAACATGATGAAATTCAATAAAAACAAGAGCTAAGTACTACACTTAAGACGGAAAAATCAAATGCACAACTACAAAATGGGAATAACTGGCTAGATGGTAGTACTGCTGAAAAGGATCTGGGGGTTATAGTGGATCACAAATTGAATATGAGTCAACAATGTGATGCAGTTGCAAAAATTAGCAGAACTATTATATTTAATAGGAGGCAATTATCCTGCTCTACTCAGCATTGGTGAGGCCGCAGCTGGAATACTGTGTCCAATTCTGGGCAGTTTAGGAAAGATATGAAGAAATTAGAGTCCAGAGGAGAGCAACAAAAGTGATAAAAGGTTTAGGAAACCTGACCTATAAGGAAAGGTTAAAGAAACCTGACATCTTTAGTCTTACGAAATGAAGATTGAGGGGGGACCTGTTAACAGTCTTAAAATATGTAAAGGGCTATTATAAAGAGGACAGCAATCAATTGTTCTCCATGTTCACTGAAGGAAGGACAAGAAACAATGGGCTTAATTTGCAGCAAGAGAGATTTAAATTGGAGATTAGGCATTTTTTTCTAACTATAAGGATTTCTTATAGTTATTGAATAGCTTCCAAGGGAGGTTGTGGGAATCTCCATCATTGGAGGTTTTTAAAAACAGTTTGGACTAACATCTGGCAGGGATGATCTAGGTTTACTTGGTCCTGTCTCAATGCAAGGGGCTGGAATTGACTTCTCAAGGTCCCTTCCAGCCCCACATTTCTAGGATTCTGGGATTACAGATCCTATCCGGTTATCATTATTTGCCTAAGTAGCCACACTGACATTTATTTAGATTTACCATTTAAAAACATATACAAAACTTATAAGCCCCTTGACAACAGACTTGCAATAACCATCCAATAGCATCAATATTAATGAACAAATTAATTCCACAAGCCAGCAGCATTAACTAATTAAATGGAGACAACAATTTACCTCAACCAGCTGATAAATAAAAACAGCAACTCCTCAAAGCCTCTCACTGTTAAGTCACACCCAGGAATATACCCTCATCCTGCCCTCAAAACCCTATGAAACAAATAATTCTACAATAAGATCTACTCACATGTTTAAGGATTAGGCCTTATCTTTAGAAGTGGAATGTGTCTTTATTCAAGAGAAAAAAACTAAATCACTTGTTAAGATTATCAGCTGCTTCTCTTTAGCTAAGGCTAAACAAAGTACATTTAAGTAGCAAGTAGCAGATCTTACCCAGAGGGAATCACACAAACAATGCTCTGGCAGCATCACTGTTGCATATTCTCTCTTTGTGCAAACTGCAACCACCAGCGTTCCAGAGCAGGTAATGAAGGCCTCGAAACCCATCCCACTTCCTGTAAAAAAGCTACAGAATGAAAAATCCATGAGATAGTTTATCAGAACTGTTGAAAAGTATCTAGCGGTACGTGAATTCAGTACAAAACCTGTTTAAATTGTTCAGCATGGCTGAAAACGTTCCATCATCACTAGTCATATCTAATGAGTAAAAGGACCCTCAAAGTGACATTCTGGTTCACCTAATAAAAACAAACAACAACTACACGTAAACTGTAGGCACAAGGAACCCTAAAACATGGTGTGCAGGACAAAAGTGGTCTAGTGTTCTCAAAGAAGTTTGTAGCCATCCTCACCTTTACATGGAGATGCAAACCTTGGTTCCAGCATGTAATGTTTCAGCTTAAATCCACAGAGTTTATGCTGGTTTCAATATAAAGCACTGCATGTGGGGGACTGTAGTCTCTGCAAGCAACACCTCTATGAAGCCTAGATTCATCTTTTATTAATCTGTGCCATTTTGTCAGGAGGGGTGAAGTAAAAGGCTGCCTTTAGGCTTGTGGTAATTTGCCAATACTATGTTTACTTGGGACATTTTGGAGGCTCCTGTTATAGGAATTAGGAAGTATTTTTCTCCAATCAAGTATTTTCCTAAATTTAGATTACACACAAAGGTAACTATCCTGCTATACTGTTGCTTTTATTTCTAACACTTTTTAAGGAACCATTTTGACAGAAATTGCATGAAGTCTGAAATGGTTATAGGGAATTTTTTGGTCAGGTCTACACTTGAAATTTTTGCTGGTAAAGTAAAATGGGAGTGGGAGAGGGGTAATCTTTTGCAATATGTCTATACTGGCAGAAGCCCAAACGTAGATGCGGTTATACTGGCATCAAAGTGCTTTTTCTGGTATAGCTTATTTTGCTCACCCAACTGGTATAAGATATATTGACAAAAGCACTTCTTTGCCAGTAGAAGCTACAATAGGAGGGCTTGCCCGGTTTTCTAGTGCAGACCTGGCTTTAGGCTCTTTTCATACCTTGAACACTTCATTATGAAACATGTGAAAAAATTATTGTCAAAGCCTGTTACATTCCCTCAAATGTGGTTATTATGAGAAGCATTTTCACTACAATCGTTATTAGTCATGGCACTTACAGAATAAACAGACGGTGCATCTATATTAAGTGAAAGCTATACAAGTGTGTAGCAATTCTCCAAAAAGGTCCATAATTTTGGAGTTTAATGTACCCATCCTACACACATAATTTGAAAGCTTATTTTATGTATGTTTAGATGAGGTATAATGAGGAGCTGTCAAGTAGTGCTGTAAGCCTGTAGGTGAGGTAAATGAAAAAGTCTCATTTGTTGCACAATTCCAGAAACACTGCGATATGACTATACTTACAATTTTTACTGTTTAAATTAACTTCAACACCTTAATATGGTGCTTCTTGATCAAATCTACCAAACAACAATCTGTTAAAAGACTTTGTATTGGTTTTGCATGGGCAAGTCCCGTCCCGTTCCCCCCCCCTCCCCAAAATGGTGAAACTGTTTAACATGACAAATATGGCAAATATCAACATTTTGGAATCATAGAACTGGAAGGACCTCGAGAGGTCATCTAGTCCACTCAAAGCAGGACTAAGTATTATCTAGAGTAGACCATTCCTGACAGGTGTTTGTCCAACCTGCTCTTAAAATTCCCCAATGATGGAGATTCCACAACCTCCCTAGGCAATTTCTTACAGTGCTTAACCACTCTGACAGTTAGGAAGTCTTTCCTAATGTCCAACCTAAGCTGCCCTTGCTGCAATTTAAGCCCATTGCTTCTTGTCCTATCCTCAGAGGTTAAGAAGAATGATTTTTCTCCCTCCTCCTTGTAAACAACTTTTTATGTACTTGAAAACTATTATCATGTCCCCTCTTAGTCTTCTCTTCTCCAGACTAAACAAACCCAATTTTTTCAATCTTCCCACATGTTTTCTAGACCTTTAATCATTTTTGTTGCTCTTCTCTGGACTTTCTCCAATTTGTCCACATCTTTCTTGAAATGTGGCGCCCAGAACTGGACACAGTACTCCAATGGAGGCCTAATCAGTGCAGAGTAGAGTGGAAGAATTACTTCTCGTGTCTTGCTTACAATACTCCTGCTAATACATCCCAGAATGATGTTTGCTTTTTTTGCAACAGCATTACACTGTTGACTCATATTTCGCTTGTGATCCACTATGGCCCCCAGATCCCTTTCTGCAGTACTCCTTCCTAGGCAGTCATTTCTCATTTTGTATGTGTGCAACTGACTGTTCCTTCCTAAGTGGAGTACTTTGTGTTTGTCCTTAATATACTACCATGAAATGTTTTGACATAACGTATTCTTAATTGTCAAAGTATCTCAGAAGTAACAACAGTTATCTATAGTTTTCAGTTGAAATTTGCTGACCACATCAGTCCCACACTGAAGATTGTGTACCAGTAGCATTAGAATGCATGCCCACAGTTTGTATAGCATAGTGGGTAGATATAAATGAACATGAATTCTTAATGTATCAGAGGGATAGCCGTGTTAGTCTGGATCTGTAACAAGCAACAGAGTCCTGTGGCACCTTATAGACTAACAGACATATTGGAGCGTAAGCTTTCGTGGGTGAATACCATGTCTGACGGAGAGGGTATTCACCCACGAAAGCTTATGCTCCAATACGTCTGTTAGTCTATCAGGTGCCACAGGACTCTGTTGTGAATTCTTAATGTAATGCTTCTTCATTTATAAGCTATTGCAGATACAAAGTAGCATCTAGTCTGCCTGCTAGAACATTTTAATTTGTAATTGCCTATGTATGCAGTGCTAGCCTTTGAAATATTCTAGGAACTAGCTTTTTAATTCAGTGACACTTATGCATAGGTCAGTATTAGTGCTAAAGATGGGAATACATAGCTTCATATTATGAATATGCAAAGGCTATGAGAGAAAGAAGTGGCCTAACAAGAAATAGTGAAGAAAAAGTCCACAAACTAGTCTTGCCTTCTCACTTAAGAGGGAAAAAGAGCATGTTACAGATTTTACTATATGACAATGAATCATATCCTGTGGCGCTTATCAACATATCTACCAGACTGCATGTAACATAGGATATACACAAGTCTCTAGTGAAAACAGAAGATGTTGGTGAAGAACAAATGGAGAGATTTGAGAGAGACGCACTTGATTCTGATGGGACATATAGCCCAGTCAAGAAATCTGGCATCAAAACATTTACTGAAATTGCCAAGATAACCAAATGTAAATGGCAAGGGAAGAGAAATCACAACAGCCATCAGTTCAGAAGTTTTTTTCCTGCAGAGCCTTGTCCTTAGCAAGATGTAGCGGTGATGTTTCAAACGGAACTGTTCTTAGTCACCCAATAGGATCTGTGCCTATATTCCTCTTCCATGCTGATGGAGCAATAAAAACCAAGTTCACTTAGGGCATCAGCTGGAAGTGCTAAGCAGAAAGAATCCATGAGCTAAGAGCATACAACAAAGAAACGGAGTTGCCAGGACAGCGTAGATCAGAGATGCCAGGGTTGTCATACAAATGATAGCTGGAGACAAATTTCCCACATTCAGTGAACTGGCTGCTGAGTACTGAAGGCAGGTCCTAAAAGCAGTTGACAACACGAATTCTGTAATCAAAGTCTGACAGATATGATAACAGTAACTCTGTGAAAACTGCAAAAAGAGAGTGCTGGACATGATCTAAGGTTGGATGCAAGAAATACCAGGTGATTGGTGGATGCTCTCTGTGCCACCATGGGAAAGTTTCTAAACATGGCATCCAACAAGCAGTCATTTGTAAAATTCATCTGTGAATCTAGGGTTCAAAAAGCACCAGAGAGCATAGGAGCACACTCAACACCAACACTCCTCCTTGCTGGAGGCTTTTCCAGTGGTGAAGTAGCGAAGTCCATCATTAGTAGAGGTGGTGAAGAAGCCCAAGACTTGCACAGTACTCAAGAGGAAGCAGACACAAGGATGCTTCTGCATGCTGTATGTGCCAATATGGCTTTTGGGCTTCTTGCTGTCAAAAGAACCATAGTAAGGAGGTCACCTGATACAAATGTTTTCATCCTTGATGTTCACTACTTTCCAAAAATGAACACACAGATAACATGTGGATTGAAACAGGCACCATTTCTAGCACAACTGACAAGTGTTGCCTCACATCAGTGCATGCAATTTGTGATGCACTCACTCCTGACTTCTGCAACATACTTCCTGCTGCACATGCATTAATGGGATGTGATTCTGTACCATCCCTATTTGGTACAGGGGGGAAATTGTGTTTAATGTTGTGAAAACAAAGGGAGCTTACTGCTTCAGAGATCTTGCCAAACTGGGAGAAAATAATGGACAAGTCAGAATTTCTGCAGCAAGGAAGTTGGCAGCAGTGCTGTATGACCAGAGCAAGAAAGAAAAGGAGACCCACAGAGACCCGAATTGCTTGTGCCTGAATCTAGCCATCAAAAAACGATAAGTCACTGGCCAAACTCCCACCATGTGAGGACAGTTTTGAAGAGCATTTAAAAAAAAAAATCTTGATAAACAAAAATTTGGGGGCCTTCGCACACAGGTGAGCCGTATATCAGTTCACCATCACAACATGGATGGAAAAATGTGTATGCTGAACTACTTCCTGTATTCTTCAAGGGCACAATGGCATCTGAGTTTCTATAAGACCTTATTTGTGCCTGTACCAGTAGGTGTTGCTGCACAATCAACTGTGCCAGTGACTGTACTCCTGGAGGGATTCTGCGGGACGGGGTGCCCGCAGCAGAAAACATATGTTCCCCCAGACACACACATTTCCTGCTTTTCCCTGCAGAAAACAGCAAGGAAGCCTTGTGGGGGCGGGGAGGCACAACCTTGTGTGCAGTTTTGGGGGGGACAGCCCCCCAAACAGAGATGAGGCATGGGGGAGCACACAGGGTTACATGCCACTGCCCCCCATCCCTCCTCATTTCTGCAGATGCAGAGCTGCCCAGCTCAGAGGCTGGGTCTTGTCTCGGGCTCCGCTGACTCTGCAGCTGAACGCAGCCTCCTGGGTCCTACTGCCAGTTGCGCTCCCTTTCTGTGTTCTGGGAGCCTTCCTATTTTCTGTGGAACAGTGAGTTCCTGCGGTGGAGCTGGGTAAGCGGGGGTGGGGGAAATGAGGGAAGGGAGCTGAGGGGGTGGGGGTGAAGAGGGAGTGGGGAAGGAAGGGCAGCGGAATAGGGCAGGGGGAGGGGAATTAGGGTGTGGGGTGAGGGGGATGGAGAAGAAAAGGGGATAGGGGAATCATGGGGGAAGCGGGATCCCGGCATGCGGAATCCCCTCGGCAGCAGCTGGGGCTCCCCCATTAAGCAGGCCCATTGAACCCTCACACTGACAAGCCCTACCCCCTACACCTGGACCCCTCTGATGAGCCCCCCTACACCCAGACCCCCACCCCACTGAGCCCCAACCAGCTGCATCTGGACCCCCACTCCATCAAGCCTCACTCCCCCTGCACCCGAACCCCCCTCACTGAATTCCCACACCCAGACCCCACGGCTGAGCCCAACCACCATCACCTGGAGTCCCATTGCCCCTGCACCCGGAACCCCCCAACGAGTTCCTGTGCATCCAGATTTCCCACTGAGATGCCCACAACCAGATTGCCCCACATAGAAACCTCTCGCCCCACACCTGGATTCCCCCACACTAAGCCCCTCCACACTTGGATCCTGATGGACTCAGCCTGCCGACCCACACCTCGTGCACCTGGCACAGAGGGTCGGGGCCCCGGGGTGTTTCTGGGACAGGCCCAGCCCTTGCACTGTGTCAGGGTCAGGTGCAGTGTCACTGCCGAGTCCCTGTAGTGGGTGAGGTGGGGGCTTCAGGGTGATCTTCCACCTCAATGCAGCCAGTGGCCTGTGCCCCTCACTGCCATGCTGGAGCCACATTTATTTATTGACAAATAATATTTGCAGAATTTTAAAATATTGTACACATAATTTTTAAATTTTTGGCACATAATTCCCTCGGGAGTAGGAGTATTGCAGGGATTGGTCCTGGGTCTGGTTATGTTCAATATCTTCATAAATTATTATGGCATAGAGCATATACTCAATGTCTGTGGACAATATCAAGACGGGAGGGGTTGCGAGTACTTTTGAAGGGCAGGATTAAAAATCAAAATGATCCAGACAAACTAAAGAAATGGTCTGAAGAAAATAGAATGAAATTCATTAAGGACAAATGCAAAGTGCTTTACTTAGGAAGGAACAATCAATTGCAAATATACAGAATGGAAAATGACTGCCCAAGAAGGAGTACTGCAGAAAGAGATCTGGGGTGTATAGTGGCTCACAAGCTAAATATGAGTCAACAGTGTAACACTGTTGCAAAAAAAAAAAAAAAAAAAAAAAAGGGCAGCAAATATCATTCTGGCATGTATCAGCAGAAGGGCCGTAAGCAAGACACGAAAAGTAATTCTTCCACTCTACGCCACACTGACAAGGCCACAATTGGAGAATTGTATCTAGTTCTGGGCACCACACTGCAGAAAGATGTGGACAAACTGGAGAAAGTTCAGAGGAGGGCAACAAAAATGATTAAAGAAAACATGACGAGGAAAGATTGTAAAGATTGAGTTTGTTTAGTCTGGAGAAGAAAAGACGGAGGGGATATAGTAACAGTTTTCAAGTATGTAAAAGCTTGTTAAAAGGAGGAGAATGAAAGATTGTTCTCCTTAACCTCTGAGGATAGACAAGAAGCAATGGGCTTAAATTGCAGCAAGGAAGGTTCACATTGGACATTAGGAAAAACTTCTTAACTGTCAGGGCAGTTAAGCACTGGAACACATTGTCTAGGGAGGTTGTAGAATCACTGTCATTGGAGGTTTTTAAGAACAGGTTAGACAAACACCTGTCAGGAATGGTCTAGTTATTACTTAGTCCTGCCTTGAGTGCAGGGGACTGGACTAGATGACCTACTGAGGTCCCTTCCAGTCCCACAGTTCTACAATTGTTGTTGTGATGCATTGAGAACACAAAGAAATCCAATTTTACATCTTGAAATAATACGTAGAATCATTAAACTCATAGAAAAAATGCAAAGATTTCAAAGTGGTCGTTTTAATGTGTTGATGGCATCATTGTTCAGCCCCCACTCCTAAGGTAATGGCACTACTTGCCAGCTCCACATCATACGTCATCTTAAAGTAGACATAATACATTTTCAAATGATGAACGCAGTGCATGTGTGGAGAATGGGTACATTAAGTCGACGGTATCCGCCCTTCACCTAATAATGCACATATAGACTGCAAAGCCTGGAGATAGCAGCTAGCTCAGTCTTTTCTGTTGTATATTTAAAAAAGCATTTTCCACTGAAACAAAGTAAAGTAACCACCTGTGTTTTTAATCATTCATTTATTCTTGTTATCTATTTCCTATTTGCTATTATATCCCCTTCAATCAAGAATCTTAGAACTTCATCTGAGTAGCCAACACCAATCCCTATCTGGCGAGCAGGATATGCAGCGTAACATAGGATACCCTCTCTCCACCACACACTAAAATACATCATATTCTAAATGCAATTTAATGACTAAACATGTAAACTACTATTCTAGAACCATCAAGTCCAAATGCAGCTGCAGCCATTTCTCCTTATGCTATAATACCATTAGATTTCAGAAACTATATGGGTTTAGGTCAGGATTTGAATGGGAGACCTTTTTAAAAAAATAAAAGAAATGGTGATGAGAGTTAAGCAGGTGGCACTTTTAACCAAGTCAGTACTATACTAATACCCCAGCATGATATTCTGGAGCGCTGTGCTGCTGGAGGGCCTGTAGTTCAGATAATAATCAAAAGTGGTCATTTATATCTTAAAATGAGTCAATCTATGGCATTGCTTATATGAGAAAAGGGTTAAAGTGGTGTCTTGGCCAAATTCCAAACGCAGAAATCTCCCCATGAAGTTCCAGTTAGAAAAGGATATTTTTCAGGTATTATCCTGAATTTTTGCACTTGTTTGCTATTGAACACCTGTGTTAAAATCAGAGGCAGTTATATTTTATGGCCCCTATACATGACAAGAACTATACTAATGCATGGTTACCTGTTACAATTAGGGGGTCCTTTTTTCTTTTTTTAATGCCATCATGGATGAGAAAACATATGTTAATATGCATTACCCAAATAATTTAATCTTAATATCGTTATAGAATTGCACCTTCCTATACACACTAGCAGTATAATTGTTCCAATACAGAAATCCTTAACCATGCATTTGCATAGCTATTCCTGTAGTATAGTCATGTCTTCAGTGGTGGATGAAGCCATTACAAACTCAACCAATATTCAATTTATCAAGTATTTTGGTATGAAATGTGCTATATAAATATAAGCATCGCTACCACATATGCCATGGGATGCAGATTACCAAGAGATGTTCCTCCACACAAAGTAATCACAGCAAGCATACCTGTATAGTTGCTTCCTCTTGCCTCCTCCCTTGCTGGTGATGTCAGGTGTAACTTGGTCCTGGTCTAGGCATAGCCAAGCATTGAAGGAAAATGCAGAGCCTGGCCATTTGTGAATAGGTGGCACAGCAATTCCTGCCATGCTGGGGGACAAGTTGAAATATTGCATGGCACTGTCCAGGCCTTGCTTCCGAGCCATTGCCAGAATTGCACGCATCACAGGGATGACGTAAGGGTGAGACTGCTTTGGTTCATTAGTCCTCAAGAGTCGTATTAGTCGATGCAGTTCTTCAGAGCTCATTGATTGACTTCCCAAAGAACCCTGGAGGCCAATCAGGTTCTCAGCACAAGTGCGATGAAGTGAAGAGTGGAAGTTTAATGTCTCAATGATGCGGATGACCATGTTTGCATTGACACACGTGGCACGACTCTGCCTGTTAATACAGCAGATTCGCTTCAACCAATTTGAGATGAAGATCTGAAGGTCATGTGACTCTAGCTCTGGAAGCCACTGGATAAGCAGCAATAAGGGCTGGACGTTACTAATGCCCAAAATTCCAACAGACACGTGATCACCTTCAGCAGCCTGGAAAAAAAGAGCATAGAACACAAAGATGAACTACTGGCCTATTACAACAAAATAGAGGCAGAAAAGCTGTCCAGAAGTTCAGCCATTTTAGATAATGTTCAAAGCAAGCACATGTCTCACCATATTCATAAGTTCTTCTAGCAACTCTCGCGAAGGCTGACCCAGAGATTTTAGTACTTCATACATATGTGCATAACCAATCCGCTCTTTAAAGACCTCCTAAAGAGGAAAAAAAATAGTAACATTAAGAAAAATATGCAGTGCCGTTGTAGCTGTGTCAGTCCAGCATATTAGAGAGAACAGGCTGAGGAGGTAATTATTGGACTAACTTCTGTTGGGGATAATAAAAGAGACAGACACAACTAACTCTAGTGGCTAATTACTTACCTGCATTAATAGGGTCTCATTAACACAAAACTAGCTTTATTGTTATGTTACCCTTTATGAGAACATACTACAAACCTTATCTAAAGAAGTTAAGGATAGTCTTTTGATTGACTTCAACGAGTTTTGGATTAGCCCTATAGTTATAGATTCATGACACTACTGCCTATAATATTATGTCATGCAAAAATATATTCTATAGCTTAATAAATGCTTTAATTCTAGGTGGCAAATTACAACAGAAGTACACAGGCACAGAGAAGAGCTTTATTTTACTTGTTATAAACCATAAACAAAATCTCCAGTACAATTGTTTTAATATATTTCAAAATGTTAGTCTTTTTAGTTTATTAGTTAAATACCAATTGTTTTATTATTTAGTTGAACCTATAGAATAAGATGAAAACGAACACAAGTAGGTGCAGAAGCTGAAGTAGTATATAATCATTTTTAAGTAAAATATTCTCCTAGAAAAATGTCTTGATTTAATAATATTTGAGAAATATTTGAGATAGAAACTTTATTAAATATGGGAAAGTATTCTGAAAACTGGTTACCTTGCACTGAATTTATGGAAAACAACTCTCAAGCAGTAAAATCTACACAGTTATATAAATCTACTTATTAGTTAATAAACAGCAATTACATCCTATTAAGTGAATTCCCTTCTCTTTGCATGGGTATTTTCAATTGTTATCTGTACAATGTGGAAAAATACATTTTTAAATATGAGTGAATTTGTTGGAAGAAACAGGAGTTTATGTGAAGTGCTTCTGGAATAAAGTAGTGAGAGGCAAAAAAGTCACTGTTGAAAAATTCACTTAAAATGCAGAGTATGTAGGTGCCCCTTCAAACATTCATGGGACTTAGCACAATTTTCATTGCAGGAAAAGTTGTCAGAGAATATTACTTTACATTCAGTTTTTAAAGTTTCTGTTTTTTATTAACCAATCAAATTAGCTCTAATCCCAGAAATCATGTTCCAACTTTACATAAAATTAAATTAATGTCCAGCCCAAATGATGATGTAGTCCATAAGAGGAGGAAAAGCACAAAGGATTTCTTGATCTGGTTGGGGCCTGCTGTCAATAATAATAATAATTAATAATAATAAACAATTCTTCAAGGTTTTACATTAAAATGTTGAACAAGAAATGAGAAAGATGGCTGCCATAAACAGACCTATGCATAAGTATGCTTACCTTCGCAGCTGGAGATTTGTGCAATACTGCTGTAAGGGCTTGAATGGTGGATACTGCCAAGCAGTCTAGTTGTCCCTGAAACACCTGAAAGCAGCAGAGACAGGTGTTACTTACAAACATATTAAATAGAATTCTGCTCTGAAGGATACTCTGTGCACTTCTGCCAGGATGAAAATCAAAGTTAATTATCATGCTTTACAATCATCTCCCCACCAACATGGATTTCATGACACCACAACCTACAAGAAAGGACACAATGACAGGAAACTAGCCATGTAGTTCAAGAAGAGGAAAGAAGCGTTCACACACATTACAGTAAAAGGTTCTGATGGACAAATGTACAAATTTTCCTCATGCTGTTAATGGACAATCTCAAGAGGGAGGGAGGAAAAGAAAGTAACCAACCCCTTGTACTGTATGTGTGCACTGCAGAGTATATAGCTTTCTGACAATCAGTTCTTTAACAAATGGAGATGAATATCATTTTAATCTCTGTGCAGGCTCCAAAGCAATACACACACACATTAGAAGTGATTAGTTATACCAGCACAGTCCAATAACTTCATTGCCTCTTACATCCATCCTAGTGGATGACACTCTACTTTCAAACAAAATGAGTCTCAAATAATTCTTTTCCTTTTATGTTTTCTATTAGTTAATTCCTCTGAATACTGATATTTTTCATGATAATTTATGAACAGAAAATTACGTGCCATATATCAGCAGGTCCCTTTGTAAACTTGACCAGTGGAACTATGCAAATCAACAGACTCCATGTGACAGTCTCTGTCCAATATGCAATATATTAGTTCAATGAGAAGTTAGTGAATAAATGTTTACATGCAGATCCTCACACTGAGTTACCAACAGGATTGGCTATTTTAAACAGAATCAAGATTTCTAGATTACATACTTTCATGTGCTCAGCACTGCGATATCTATTTAAATGAGAACAAATCAGTAACAATCTCCATACTCCTATAAGGAGTGATACAGTAAGAATTTGCATTTGATGTTTTCCATGATGCTAATGGAAATTCAAGACAACAGACTCTTCTCACCTCCCACATTCAGCCTGTCCATTGTATTGTGAACATCTGTTCTTGATGACAAGCAGAGAATCAGGACATCAACTACAACCATACAGATTCACAAACAAAGCCCCAGAACCCAATAGACCACCGTGCTGAGACAGAAGCAAAAAAGAAAAAACGAAATCACCACCAGGTTGATAGCATTGATACTGGGATTCTATTCCTGTACTTCACCCTCCTCAGATTAAAAGGAGCAAAATTTGTACTTAATATTTTTTAAATACCTACAACTTGAAGCATCTCCATACATGTAAAGTCATGGGTGTAATTTGCTTATCATAAAAGATTACTTTCCAAAGACAACATGCATAGGTCTGTGCAGCAGTTTGAATTCATCCAGCTGCAGCAGTTTCAGGAGGATGGATAAGGTAAAGTACAGGAATCACTTTTCCCACTGACTGCTACTCTGTCTTGGCTTCAAATGAAGCAAAATTGTGTAGGTACCTGGTCCTCATTCATTTCTGTCAGTAATTTGTTGGCAAGGTCTTTTTCACTCTTGTCTGCCACCTTATTGTTAGCATTTAAAAACAGCTGTTAGAAACAGAGACAAGAATAATGGAAAGAGGTGCATTAAACATTACCTGCAGCTAATATCGTGAAGCCTGGGATGAATTTATGTTTCACATGCAGCATACATGATCTCACACTGGTGAGTTACACAATTCTTAACAAATATCAGTCTTTTGTTAATTCTTCCAATATTATATCAAACTATTGTTAAACATTCATTAGCTTATTCTGTTTTCCAGAAATAAACCAAAAGATGTAATTGCTGAGACATGGAAACAGTACTAATTACAAGTTATTTTTGTTACTGGCTTAATGTTCTTAGATGCATGGCAACTAAGTGCAGGACTGGAGGCTCTCAACATACACGTTAAAAAAGGAGGGAGGACAACTGTAAGACATTAGAAACGCGAAGGGAAGAGGGAAGCACAGCCTCCTAGTTTCTCTACTTATGTTTCATCTTGTAGGAGGGCTGAAGTGACACCAACAATCTAGAAAAGCCTGCTGTACAACACTTCAGAATCCAGAGATAGCGATGGCAGCAGCTTTGTGAGGAACACAATCTTCAAGACTGGAAGGACTGGGGGAAATTTTCAGTCATCCTGATGAGTTGGCAGCTTGGCAAGAACTTGAACTCAGTCACCCAAAGCTGGATCTATTCTGAAGCTTTGCCCTCTTCTGCTTTTAGATTGCAAGTCAAGAGGCTCTTAGAAATACATAGTTTTCCAGACCAAGTAATTAAAAAAAAGACTTTTGAAAACAGAGGAGAGTGACAGCTTGTCACTTTTCAGAGAAAATATCCATCAGAAAAATGAAATGGTATGCAAAATCTATTTTTTAAAACCACTCCTTTCGTACTCACTGAAGATTGTCAATAATCAAAGGCAAACACAGGACAACAATCAAAGATATTACTCTGCATTACAAAAGTATTAAGAACCCGACAAAGTTAGAAACATTGCTTAGTTTGAAAGGCATCTATCATGACCAAAGCTGTTATACTTTTGTTAACACTGGAAAATAGCTATAATATGGGGAGAGAATTACAGCATTAGCAACTGAAGATAAAATTATGAACAGGAGGCAAGAACAGACATAGAAAAAACAAATTCATTCTAACTCATTTCCCATAAGAGACATATAGAAGAGAAAAATAAGCAACTAGAGATTTTAAAACCATGTATTTATTAAAAGGCCCAAGTAGATGGCTCTCTCTGGTTTTGAATTCTTGTATCCAGAAATCTATTCATAGAAGAATAATGTTTTCTTTAGCCCACATAAGGCTGGGCATAGTAACCACTGCTATTCTTCAAATTTGATCTATATTTAAGGAAAGTTTCCCATCAATATAAAACGTTCAAGATACACGAAGAAGCAATGTCAGATGTTCTTAGTGTACCAATAAAACCCCTTTCAACAGCTATAAAGTGAAACCTCAGTTACCTCAACATCCCAGGGGACAGCCCTGAATAAACTGGGCTTCAGATCAGATAAACTGGGCTTCAGAGCAACATCTGAACTGGCTGAACAGCTTTCAAAAAAACGTATGTTTTGGGTCCCCAGCCCCAAAGAAGAGTAAAGAGAAGACATCTCTCTTCCATAAGCTTTGAATTCTTTAGCTGAAGTTCATCTATCTTCTCTGAAGACAATCTGCAAAGCTGAAGACAATTTTGAAGTAAGATCAGAAATATGCCTCTATTATGTGGCTCCTGGGAGTATTCACAACAGAAATCAGTTTTGATTTCTTTTTTTACTCCCTCCCCTCTCTGCAATTCTCCTAGTCTCCAGATTCATAGACACACAACACATTCATTGTGTCAAGAACAACCGCTGACTCTTCTGTTATCTGTGGTGTTATACATTTGGGGTGTCACTAGCAAACCTAGAAGTGTGGCAGATTTTCAAGAATGAGGAAAAAATATTTTTAGCAAGATTCTACCTGGTTAGTGGAGGCATTTGACAAAAGAAGTGTACTAACCTCACAACTGACTTCATCTTTGTAGAGCGTTGTACTATATGTGGAAAACACATGATCTTGTCCTTGGGGTCATTTAGAGTGTAAAAAAGCAAAACACTTGCACAATTTTGACAACACCAAAGAACCCCTCTGTGTAATAATAGTAGTAATATACAAGCCAATATACAATACAGAAGTCTGACTCGGTGAAGAGTTCTGATGACAAAAGGGTAGAGTGAAATTCAAGGAGAATTTAAAACACAGGCCATAATACTGCTGGCCTTGAAGTCAATGAGAGTTTTGCCATTGACATCAGTGGGAGTAGGAGCAGGCCTAGAGTGCCCATGAACCAGCTAAATAATAACATCATATGATAATATAAGATTCAGTCTAGAAAAACATAAATCTCTCTTTTATAGCAGCATTTCAAAGAGTGTAAGATCAGTATAGAAACAGGTACAGATTCCCAAAAGGAAGTGCAAAAAAACCTTGGTAAGGCCAAATAATGTACTTTTAAAAGAAGTTAAAAGCACAAACAAACACTATACAACACACTCAATATTTCTCCCAATTTTGTCCCTGACTTAAATCAATGTAAGAAAGACTAGATCAAAATTTACATGTGGGCGTTTTAAAGTACTATTGCATTCAAATATTTTCTAACTAAATGGAATATTGTACAATAATTCACACGTAGCTAGCATTAAATTATCTAGAAGTGTTCAATACAGCCACGTCAACAGCTTCATTATGAAAACAAAAAACAAATGAAATATGAAACCCCAGGAAGTTAGGCAGTATTCATATTTATGTAGTTTTTTATTTGGGAAAAAATTCATCTTATAAAAGCATAACAACTTCAGTGAAAGGCGCTGGCTTACAATCAATGGTCATCTGGGATTAATATGGAATCAGAGAAAGTAGGAAATATGAATACTATGTCCCTTCTAAAAAGAATAGGCATCCAAGAAGAGCATTTTGTAACAAATTAAGCTCATTCCTAATCTCAGCTATGCAGGAATTCAGACCAAGTATTCTGAAACCCTTGCAACTGAACACCAGTGTATGTGTGGTTTTTGTTTTGTTTTTTTTTCTTTTTTTAAAGAAAACTGGTTAGATCGTTGGGCACAACGGTTAGTTATCAATGGCTTGATGTCTAGTTGGCAGCCGGTATCAAGTGGAGAGCCCCAGAGGTCAGTCCTGGGGGCGGTTTTGTTCAACATCTTCAATAATGATCTGGATGATGGGATGAATTGCACCCTCAGCAAGTTCACGGACGACACTAAACTGGGGGGGAGAGGAAGATATGCTGGAGGGAAGAGATAGGTTCCAGAGTGACCTAGACAAATTGGAGGATTGGGCCAAAAGAAATCTGATGAGGTTCAACAAGGACATGTGCAGAGTCCTGCACTTAAGATGGAAGAATTGCACACACTGCTACAAGCTGGGGACCGACTGGCTAAGCAGCAGTTCTGCAGAAAAGGACCTGGGGATTATAGTGGACGAGAAGCTGGATATGAGTCAACAGTGTGCCCTTGTTGCCAAGAATGCTAAAGGCATATTGGGCTGCATTAGTAGGAGCATTGCCAGCAGATTGAGGGAAGTGATTATTCCCCTCTATTTGGCACTGGTGAGGCCACTCCTGGAGTATTGAGCCCAGTTTTGGGCCCCCCACTACATAAAGGATGTTGCCAAATTGGAGAGTCTCCAGTGGAGGGCAACGAAAATGATTAGGGGGCTAGGGCACATGACTTATGAGGAAAGGCTGAGGGAACTAGGCTTATTTAGTCTGCAGAAGAGAAGAGTGGGGGTGATTTGATAGCAGCCTTCAACTACCTGAAGGGAGGTTCCAAAGAGGATGGATCTAGACTGTTCTCAGTGGTACCAGATGACAGAACAAGGAGTAATGGTCTCAAGTTGCAGTGGGGGAGGTTTAGATTGGATATTAGGAAAAACTTTTTCACTAGGAGGGTGGTGAAGCACTGGAATGGGTTATCTAGGGAGGTGGAGGAATCTCCATGCTTGGAGGTTTTTATGGCCCGGCTTGACTAAGCCCTGGCTAGGATGATATTAGTTGGGGATTGGTCCTGCTTTGAGCAGGGGGTTGGACTAGATGACCTCTTTAGGTCTCTTCCATCCCTAATCTTCTATGATTCTATGAAATGGAGGAATGCATCCCTGACATTAGAAATCAATCCACCATCTGCTAACAGTTATAAGTGACTTCTCATAGTAGGAAAGATTGATTCTGACACCAAACTAAACAAAATTTAGACACAGATTAAAGTATATACAAGCATTTCTCAAAGAGAAATTGTGAGCATTCACTACCCAATGTCTTATCAATACAAGCATGGTTAATATATTTGGAAGACAAGATGTACTTCTGCTTCATAAATTACACATATTTATAGCATCTGAAACACTCACCAGGTCAGTGATACAAGTCCAGTACTTGATACTCAAAAGGATTATATTTAAACTTAGAGCCAAGATACAAAGATGATTTACACAACTGAACTCTTACAAGAAGCCCAACATTTTGTTGAGATCAGAAATAAGAAGTTAATAATAATGGAATGTACCTTGCAGTTCTGCAGCAGTCGGATGAGATGCTCAAAGCAGTTACTATTAAGGAAAATGGCCTGCAGAACAGGCCTATCAGTGCAGTCTAACATGGCTGTGATGGTGTCTATCAAAATAAAAATAAAAATCACAAAAATAAATAGTTACACTAATCCTTAAGCATTTTTTTTTTAACATTATACTGCTGACAAATTTAGAAACACTACATTGAAGGCTCCATGGAAAAATGTTATGCACTGAGAATCAGTTAAAAAATTATGAATGCTTTGATAAACACTGAAGTGAATTCCAGCATAAAATACTAGGCCTTGAGCAAAACATTCTGAAGCAGCAGAAACCAACATGTAATCTACTGTATCTGGAGGAAATTTCAGCTACGGAATATATTCAATTGTTCTGAGGCTCTTTTTAAAATCACTGTCATTTTCACGTATATAAGAAGCATGCCTTCTTATTTAAAATATCTATAAATATTTGCTTCCTCATCAACCAGTTATTCCTCAACATTCTGAAGCCATCTTATTTTGTTTGCCAACAGTCAGTATCATCCACACGGATATCAAAATGTTAAGAAAATGAAAGTATTGGTGGGCAAGAAATGCCTTATTTACATCTCCCCATTCTCTACATCAACTTTAAAAAAATACAAATAATAAATGAATGTTAACCAATGAATTATATCCTATGGTTTAAGGCTATTGTCTCATCTAAGGTATGTAACCTAGGGAGGCTGTGGAATCTCCATAACTGGAGGTTTTTAAAAACAAGTTAGACAAGAACTTGATAATCTAAATAAAACTTAGTCCTGCCTCAGTGCAAGGGACTGGACTAGATAACCTATGTGAAAGTAGAATGAATTGTATTGTAAAAGTAGAATGGATTAAAGAAATGCTGTATGTTCCTTTAAGCAGGAATGAGGAATGTTGAGATAAAGTTGACAGGAAGAGAAACATTAAGGTATTGAACAATGGGTCCACTTAAGCTGATGGTGGGACATTAACAGGAGATCGGTAAGAGTTAATAAGGAAATAAGATGTGTGTGTCTAGCCCCAGGTAAACTTATCAGTTCTGCTCCCTTTGTCATCTTGTTAAGTTCATGCCCTTTTTATCTGTATAAATAAGGTAGTTTGGGCCTTGCATGGCACTCACATCATCTGGGTGTATTAGCAGAGCACTTTTGCTAATAAACAGAGTGGTCTGACAAATTGTGAGTCCTGAGTCTGACTTTGACACCTATCAAGGTCCCTTCCAGTTCTACATTTCTATGGTTCTATGCAATAATTCCAATTACACAACTAAAAATGGCAAATATCTACCACATTGGAATAGCTCAAATATTCCAGGTATTCCCTTTTTATTGTATAGGGGTTAGCTGCAATCTCTCAGATACTGTTGTGTGGAAGCTATTGCCAAATGATAACTTTTAAATGGAAGTCCATAACAGGTACTAGATCTTCTAATCTTTTTTCATTGCCCCTGAACTGTTTGTAGGCTGACATCCTTAAGCCAAAAAGTAACCAGTTCATGTGATTAATATTTTTTGAATTAAAAGCAAATTGGCACATATTTGAATGAATTCCAACAAGAAGAAAATATTCAATTTCTTACCTAAATAACCTAAATAAGTGAAAACACACTTGAATAATTATACTTGCTTAAATCACTTCATTTAAAAAATTATGAAAATTTTAACAAAACAGATTTAGAGGAATTGTCTGGATGCACTCACTCAGCATTTGGATCTGTAGTGCAATGAACCTATTCTCCCACTGCCTAGATCTCCTGGAGTTAGGCAACGCTGAATGGTCTGAATTAAGCAACTTGAAGTAGTTCTCCAGTATGGTACTGGTCTCCACTTGCCGCTGGTCTGAACTACTGGTGAGAAGGATATGCACTACTTCTGTCAGGCACTTAAGAGTCAGCTCTGCTTTCCTGCTCACTTCCTCAGGATCCCTATCATCCCAGGTGTCACAGTCTGCCAAAACACGCATCAAGACTTCCATGGTGGCAGGAGATATGGCTTGAAGAGCATTTCTCTGAAATGCACAATAAAAACAACTGTACTTTAATCTGAGGGTATCAAGCCTCTTCCAAATACTTAAAATCAACAAGTTTCAATTTGAATCATGCAAGATATATGAACTCTAATAAATATAGTACTAATAAGAGCATTGTTAATTTATCTCCTCAGTCAACTATGGTTGTGTTGATCAATATAGATTTTGGGCCAAATCCTGGGCATTCTACTCAATTAAGCCTAATGGCTTCAAAGGGTATATTTACAGGGGAAAAGCAGAATTTGGCACTATATATCGTGAATACATAATGTATATAAAGACGAAAAAAGCCTGTTAATGACACGCTAATGACATGTTAATGACACGGTTACATATTTTTATAAAAATATTCTGAAATAAATGCAAAAAATATTTTTCTAGTAATATTAACCCACTCATTTTATACATAAATGTACGCAATCTCTAAACCTCAGTTTTTGCATATCTTGACTTTTTTGTGTTTAAGTCTGTAACCTTAAAGTTGCAATAGCAGGGTTTGGTGTGAGGGGGGATTAAGATTTTTGTTGTTTTTTTTAAATTCCTGTTTTTAAATTAATATTCTTTAGCTATATGTCTAATATACATTGACTTCAACATGAAAGGGATACTTATTTTGGTTGCAGGCTTTTAATTTTAGTGTGCATTTGAATTATTCAAAGTGATACTGATAATATACATATTCTATTGTGTAATACATCTTTTGCCTTAGCAGAATTTAGAGTTTAAGTTCGGACTTAAGTTCGAAGACCCCTGTTTTCACATATCCCCAAATTTCTCAGTGAGTTCAGAATTTCAACCTAAAATAGAATTAACTAATGATAAACATTTTAAGAACACTAGCCTTCCTGTATTACCCAGAGCAATCTTTATCTGTGATTGGAGTACATACTGTATTACAATGGTCACCAAGGGCCATGTAAATTCTCTTTGCTCATGGAGAATTGATTTTCTTTTTTTGAGGTTGGATTACTATTCTAAAGACATAGTGCTCTCTGTTAACCTTTTACAAGATAAACTGGGTAAGCACTCAAGTGCCTTATTCTGCCTCGACATGCGTCTTCTTACAATTTGCAGTCAGATTGTACTGGACTAGAGACTTGCACAGAAAAAAAAGAAATTCCCATCCTTCCTTCCTATCAGTTATTAAAAAAAAAAAGATTAAAACGGTGCTCACTCATGCCAAGTCCTGGCTAACAGGCTGCTTTTGAACACTGACATATCACATGACTTGACAGAATGGGCATGACACATTATAGTATCACGTGCTCAGACGGCAACATTTTTTCTAAGCTATATCTGAGAAATTCTGAACAGGAGACTGATGTTCAAATCAAATTCAAATCCGTGATTAATCCCACTCTTCATCTGATCTCATTTCTCTTTCCCTTCCCCACCCATATATTCTGTGCCACTTATGCTGCACAGGTATACTTCAAATGCCTTCCTCAGCAATGCCAGACCAAATGATTTCGTGTAAGTACACTGCAATTCCAGTCTATTCTCGTACTCCTTTCTAAATTTCTTGGCACCGAGCAGACACAAACACTCCTTTAATTTAGTACGCTATGCTCATTGTGCCAGCAGAGAAGAACATATAAGGGCAGGTCTACACTTAAAATGCTGCGTCAGCACCACTGCACCGGTGCAGCTGTAGCGCTTCAGTGAAGATGCTACCACGCCGACAGGAGAGTTTCTCCTGCTGGTGTGGTTAATTCACCTCCATGATAGCTATGTCAATGGAAGGAGAACACATATACACACGTGCATACACAGTTATTTCAATTCCCAACTATTCTCTGGGGTAGGAACTGTCTCTTAGTAGTCTTACATAGCACTAAGCACAATGGAGTCCCAATCCCGGTAACACACACAACCAACTAATCCACAGTCAATTGTTGATACAGTCTGTTCCGCAATACACACTTGCCTTTTGATAGATACCCGATATTCCATAAACCATAACATTTACATGAGGAACAGAAGATGAACCCTACACATTGTAATAGCTGAGATTACTTTATAATATTTTTCAATATTCTCCCCACCTGTCCACCAGCCACAATGGCTCCAAAGAGATGTAGCAGGCAACACTTCAGGCTTTCCTTGAGATGTTCACTTTCTTGAAAGCATTCTATTGAAATAAGAGGAAAAAGTCATTTGTGTATCCCAAAATAAGGAGACTCATATCTTTTAATCTCTTTCCTCAAAAGAAAGTGAAGTACCACTTATAAACAAGCTTAAAAAAATCCAATATGGAAAGGCTCAGTGCCAAACTGCCTGATCTTGCTCCGGTTAAAAAGTCACTGGGAAAACTATTGATTGCAATAGCGGTATACACAGGCCCTTTGTCCTGCAACTTTGTTCATACCATAACTTGACATAAACCACTTACAAATAGCCTTAGGAATTTTTCTGAGCAGTAAATGTTAACCTGGAAGTTGTTGCTATAGCAATAACCTTAGACACACAGAGTAGCTACAACCAAAACCACAAAGGATTATTTTGTTTGGAATTAGCCCTGTGAGAAACTTCCAATAATGTCACACGCCAGCAGTTAAAATGTCACTTTTAAAGTGCCTGAATAGTCAAACAAAAAACAAATGAAAAATACTAGAATAATTCAATGCAGGCTAAAACAAAAAACAACGTCTACGTAAGAAGAAATAGCTTAATATTAATGCCAAGCATATACTAAAACCATCAGCCCATTTTAACAGTATATGGAGAAGTACTCCAACCTGATGAAGTGTTGGTAGCTATTTTTATTTCTCCCAGTTCATTCTAAGCACTCTCTTTTGCTCTTACATACTAGTGCATTTTGCCATATATACGAAGAAAGAAAAAAGAATTACCTGCAATCATTATTTACAGAAGGTAGCATTTATACCAGACCACACTCTTCAATACATGGTTTGTGCCCATGATTAAGCTGAAACACCTCAACCTTAGAATATGACTCATATGCAAGTTGTTCCACTTACCCGCTGGGGAGGCATAACTGCCTCTACCATCAATTCTTTCTTATGAGGAATGAAGAAACACAAAACTCGTCTTCAACTATTTAAGGAAGTTTGATGGGTGGATAAATGAACTGGGCAACAGCGGAGATTTGTTCACAAGGATTTATAGATTTTATTATTACCAGAAAGAAATGTAAGGGAGCACTCATTAAGGCACCAAATCAGGACAGCACTTAGGTATGCACTTAAGCTCCACTGGATTCGATTCAATTCAATCTCCACTGTCCTGAATAAAGAGGCTTTCCTGAATCTGGGTTTAAAACAGGGAGATTACATCCATTGCATATGCAGCTTTTTTTTTTTTTTTTTTTTTTTTTCAACTTTCATGTACAGCATACAGTAACTCCTCACTTAAAGTTGACCCACTTAATGTTGTTTCGTTGTTACACTGCTGATCAATTAGGGAACATACTCATTTAAAGTTGTGCAATGCTCCGCTCTTACGTTATTTGGCAGCCTCCCTTCTCCACCGCTGGCAGCCTCCCTATGCCCCTCTCCCCCCCCCCCCCAGTGCCTCCCGCCCGCTGGCAGACCCCACGGATCAGCGCCTTTCCCCTCCTCCCCACCGCAGTCAGCTGGTTTATGGAGTTTTGGAGGCAGGAGGGGAGAAGCGAGGACTCGGCGCACAGGCTCCCCATCCCTCCCCTGCCTCCCGAATGAGGCAAGCCAGGTGATTGTCCCAGGCAGGAGGGAGGGGGAGGAGCGAGGACCTAGCGCGCCTCCCTCCCCTGCCTCCCAAATGTGGCAATCAGCTGGCTTGCGGCATTTAGAAGGGAAGGGAGTGAGGGGGGAGGAGCCAGGACGCAGCGTGAAAAGTAAAGGAGGAGGAGGTGGGGGGAGGAGAAGAGGCGGGTCAAGGGTGGGGGCTTGGGGAAAGGGGTGAGCCCCCCGCCCCTGGTGCTTGCAGAGTAGGGGAAGCTGCCCTGGAACCTAACCCCCCCATTTACATTAGTTCTTATAGGGAAATTGGATTCGCTTAACATCGTTTCACTTAAAGTCGCATTTTTCAGGAACATAACTACAACGTTAAGTGAGGAGTTACTGCATCATTTTCTTGTTTATGCATAAAAAGAAAAACCTTATTGCTGTAAATTATTAATACGAAGAACTATCTGAACAAAATCTGAGAAAAACGGTTTTAGAAGGCAGAAGACAGTTGGTCTACACTTAAAAGTTTTGTTAGCATAGCTATGTCAGTTAGAAGTGTGGAGAGGGGAAAAAAAAAAACACGCTCTCTAACCAACAACCTATGTCAGCAAAAGCACTAATGTAGACACAGATGTACCAGCAGAAGTGTCCTTTTGCCAGTACAGCTTATTTTGTTTGGGGAACTGACAAACTATACCAGCAAAATAACTATTTTTGCTGGTACAAGCTGCACCTGCACTTGCCGGCATAGTTGCCATGCAAACCCTTTCTAGTGTAGACAAAGCCTAAGAGATGACCAAAAAAAGTAACTCCGACAAGAGCAGAACATTGGAGATTTCATCTATCAGCAGATATAAACTAACAGAGAAGGCAATTATTGGCAGTTATGCGATATCAACAAATGCTTTGGCCACATGTAGCTGAGGGCATTTAGCAATTCAGAGCATTGAGTTCGGGATATTCTGTTGCCATTCATCCACAAAGCTCCTTTGCATAGTTCTTCCTACCTTTAGAGAGCAGGACAAAACTTGGTAGAGTGTCCTAGTCACAGTAGTCTATGTAATGGTGTATCAAAATACAGTACATGTCTCTTGAGGCCCTCCCCTTTTGATTTATCCTGAAGCCATTTGTAATGCTAAGAACGTTTGAAATCGAAATTACACAGTTGTCACAGCTACATTTAATGACTTGACCAGAAGAAACATAGCTTAGCACAGATGTTACCAAACTATGGTCCAAGGAGCATTTGATGGTTACGTGGTTCTGGCTTTTCTTGTTTCCAGTGGCTAAAACACGTAAGAGGCGACTGAAAATACATAAATACTCTCCTAATATTACTTTTCCATGCCATAACTTCTGCTGTTGCCACAGCAATGTTATGTGAACACACATGAAAAGGCAGGTTGCATGTGCAACAGTATAGGATACAGTAGGTGAGCCATGAGACCATCTCTTCATTAAAATATGGTATGCTGCACCATGAAAATGCTTGAAAGATCCAGACTGAGAAAGTCCACAATACCACAGATGAGGATAGCATGATGATGGCACTCCAAACAAAGCCAAATTCTTAGGTACAAAAAGAGATAGAGCAAACTTCAATAAGCCCTCACCTTGGAAAGGAAGCAGGCAGCTTTTGGCACTTATCAAATGTTTACAGTGGGACTAGAACTATGGCACCAAGAAGTTTGTTCCTTGAAAGGTGATCAGTAACACACACACTGGCAATAGTACTTACGGTAAAAGAAAGGGATGAATTCCACTGTGAGGGAAGCAGGTTTATACTTTTGTCTGCTCTTTTCAACACTACTCAGGATTCGCCTACAATCAAAAAATGATACATGAGAGAAGTTAGAGATGGCACCAATGTTTATTTGTGAATAGGTCACAAATACACTGCAGAAACAAACTACAGTATCTTTATCCTACAAGATCAAAAAGAAAGAATAGTGTTTTCATCCTGAAAACTGAGTCACAAATAGTCATGTGTTCGCTGCTCCACACTTAAAATGGCTTAACATTTACAATATGGTTTTGGTTTTTTAAAAAGAGAAATCTGTTATTTGAGCTTAATAATAGCAACCAAGCCACCAACTTTACTGCCAAATTTCTACACCATGCAATTTGAAAATGGGCAAGAAACTGTATTACGGGTTTATTATGGAAAAATTTTAATTTTAAGGAAAATTACTCACTGATACTGCTCTTAAATCTTTATTTCAACAGTGATTATATTAGCATTTTAATCTCATAAAACCAAAATGATTCCTTCTGTCATACTTCTCTCTGTTCATTCTGGCTTCCATCTTCTACCAATTCAGAAAAAATAGCTTAGTTTTTAGAACAGAGAAAGAAACTGAGAGCTTGAAGTGGATCAGTTGCAATCAAGCTCCCTCTAGATAAATGTTCAGCCTTTTTCTTTATAATACATATGTAGGTGATAAATGTATTTGTTTGCATGTACAAATGTATTTAAATTGTATATTTTACACATTCAGGTTACTATTGTTATAGAGAACACTGTTTCTATAGTATCTAATTCTTATGACTCATTGTGACTTTCTGTACCTTAACTCCCACCCATTTAAAATGTATAAGCACAAACAATGAGACAATAAGATGCGTTAGACATGTTACATTTGAAAATACTTTTGTAGTATGGAGAAGGACCACCATGTGAACTGTGGTATCAATTAATGTCTGTTGCATGAAACCAGAATTCGTGTGTCCTGCAAAAATATAAGAATCACAGCTTCTGAAGTATAGAATCATAGAAATGGAAGGGACCTCAAGAGGTTATCTAGTCCAGTCCCCTGCACTCAAGGCAGGACTAAGTATTATCTAGACCACCTCTGACAGGTGTTTGTCTAACCTGCTCTTAAAAATCCCCAATGATGGAGATTTCACAACCTCCCTAGGCAATTTCTTACAGTGCTTAACCACTCTGACAGTTAGGAAGTTTTTCCTAATGTCCAACCTAAACTGCCCTTGCTGCAATTTAAGCCCATTGTTTCTTGCCCTATCCTCAGAGAGGTTAAGAAGAACAATTTTCTCCCTCCTCCTTGTAAAAACCTTTCATGTACTTGAAAACTGTTATCATATCTCCTCTCAGTCTCCTCTTCTCCAGACTAAACAAACCCAATTTTTTCAATCTTCCCTGATAGGTCATGTTTTCTAGACCTTTAATCATTTTTGTTGCTCTTCTCTGGACTTTCTCCAATTTGTCCACATCTTTCCTGAAATGTGGCGCCCAGAACTGGACACAATACTCCTAATCAGTGCAGAGTAGAGCGGAAGAATTACTTCTCGTGTCTTGCTTACAATACTCCTGCTAATACATCCCAGAATTATGTTTGCTTTTCTTGCAACAGTGTTACATTGTTGATTCATATTTAGCTTGTGATCCATTATGACCTCCAGATCCCTTTCCGCAGTACTCCTTCCTAGGCAGTCATTTCCCATTTCGTATGTGTGCAACTGATTGTTCCTTCCAAAGTGGAGTACTTTGCATTTGTCCTTATTGAATTTCATCCTATTTACTTTAGACCAGTTCTCCAGTTTGTCCAGATCATTTTGAATTTTAATCCTGTCTTCCAAAGCACTTGCAACCCCTCCCAGCTTGGTATCGTCTGCAACCTTTATAAGTGTACTCTGTATGCCATTATCTAAATTACTGATGAAGATATTGAACAGAACCAGACCCAGAACCGATCCCTGTGGAACCCCACTCATTATGCCCTTCCAGCATGACTGTGAGCCACTGATAACTACTCTCTGGGAATGACTGTTCAACCAGTTATACACCCACCTTATAGTAGCTCCATCTAGGTTGTATTTCCCTAGTTTGTTTATGAGAAGGTCATGCGAGACAGTATCAAAAGCCTTACTAAAGTCAAGATATACCATGTCTATCTCTTCCCCCCTATCCACAAGGCTTGTTACCCTGTCAAAGAAAGCTATCAGGTTGGTTTGACATGATTTGTTCTTGACAAATACATGCTGACTGTTATTTATCACCTTATTATCTTATAGGTTTGCAAACTGAATGCTGAATTATTTGCTCCATTATCTTTCCAGATACAGAAGTTAAGCTGACTGGTCTGTAATTCCCTGGGTTGTCCTTATTTCTCTTTTTATAAATGGGAACTATATTTGCCCTTTTCCAGTCTTCTGGAATGTCTCCCATTTTCCATGACTTTTCAAAGTTAATTGCTAATGGCTCAGATATCTACTCAGTCAGCTCCTTGAGTATTCTAGGATGCATTTCATCAAGCCCCGGAGATTTGAAAACATCTAACTTGTCTAAGTAATTTTTGACTTGTTCTTTCCCTATTTTAGACTCTGATCTCATTTTCACTGGCGTTCACTATTTTAGATGTCCAATCGCCACCAATGCTTTTCTGACTTTGTGCAAAATAAAATAGTACCATCTTGCAGTCCATCATGACAATATTTTCATTCGCTATGGCAGGGGTTCTCAAACTTCATTGCACACAACCCCGTTCTGACAACAAAAATCACTACATGACCCTGGGCAGGGGGCTGACCCCAGAGGCCCACTGCCCTAGGCTTCGGCCCCAGGCGGTGGGGGTCAGGCTTCGACTTCAGCCCTGGGCCCCAGCAAGTCTAACACCAGCCCTGGTGACCCCATTAAAACAGGGTGGTGGCCCATTTTGGGGTCCCGACCCACAGTGCTATAGGAACAAATATGGCATTATTTTAATTTCATCTTGCAAAAACTGCAGAAAAGGTTGCATAAATTATAAAAATCAAAGAAAGGGGGGCTATGCATGCAATAAGACTTTCTAACAACTTCCAGACCAATAAACATACATGAAACACTATATTTAATAGGCAGGAAGTAGGGGACAGACTATAAAGGCTCTAAGAGAGGAACAGCTTTGTGCTGGTGGAACTCCAATACAACACAGCATATCTTTGGACGTCATTAGAATTTTGTAATATGAAAGCAGGCATTCAGAAGATCCAGGGAGCACATGCACTTCCCACATTTTGAGAATATGAACAATGGAAGTATTTGCTATTATGAAAAGGGCTATACCCCTCACAACTAAAATTGGTGAGAATTTCCCGTGTACTTCAGAATCACAAATTTCTTTAAAACACACACCAGATAATTGCCCCTACACAGCAGCCAGAACTACCGTCCCTTTCTCCACTGATGTGTCATTAGTTTACTTGCTTGCTTAACTCTCTTGAAGTAGAAGAGGTAAAAGACAGTTGGATAGATGGAGTTCTCAGACTGTATATTTTCCACAGATTTATTCTTTATTACACAACTTCACACATGACTTTGAGAAGAAAACTACAAGCCTCGTCCATAAGGCTCACTAATGTAAGAGCTTTTAAGAGGAGTATGATAGTACTTATTAACTAAAGATACACTGTGTAGAGTCTAAAGTGATTCAATCCTCAAAAGAGATTCAATGGGAAATGATCAGACGGAGGAGAGAATGATAAAATAAGTATAGAGAATGAATCTGCATTACTCATAAAGCAGGGAACACATACAGAGAGAATTTCATCTTATTATATAAATTAAAGCAAGAATCTATACGTTGGGAGCAGTTTTTAGTAGTTGGCATGATATTCTAGACTAAACACCAAAAAAAATTTACTACTACTAAGGATGAACCATTTAGTGCACATCATTCTGTAGCTTTATATTGCTGCCCCTTTTGGCCCATATGGCTAGCCAATATTTGGAGTCCTGCTATGTTGTTTCTATTAAGAGGAAAAATGTATGATATGAGTCAGATATTTATTTGGGACAATCCTTTTTATTTACAAAGAATGTATACAAAATCCTGTCTCCCTAAACCAGAGATGGGCAAACTACGGGACCATGCTGCCTGGCCCTGGAGCTCCCGGCCCTTGAGCTCCCGGCCAGGGAGGCTAGCCCCCAGCCCCTGCTGTTCTCCCTCCCCTGTGCGGGCAGCGCTCTGGGCGGCAGGACAGCACGCTCCTGCAGGGCAGCGCGGCAGCGTGTCTGGCTCCAGCCGAGCAGCGCGGCGGCCAGACATGCTGCTCTGAGTGGCATGGTAAGGGGGCTGGGGCCAGGGGGCTGGATAAGGGGCAGGGGATCCCAGGGGATGGGGAGCAGGGGACGATTGGATGGGGGTGGGGTACCAGTGTAATGCCGCCACCTCTGGCAGGACACAACTGAGAGTATCAATTCAGGACAAATCGCTTAGAGCAGGGCAGTCACAGCCCCCGGATGGTGGTTCTCCATCTCTAAGGCACACCAAACCAGACAAACAGAGAGGACTTCAGTCTCACCCCACTGGCTAACCGTAAGTCACACAAGCAATTCCCTTAGACACTCCAGTTTCCCAGTATCACCACCAGTGCCACTCATTATGGGGATGAATGGTTATGAAAACCAATGCCCCAGTAAAAGAAAAAAGGTTCTCTTGATCCCAAAGGACCAAGCTCCAGACCCAGGTCAATATACAAGTCAGATCTTACCCACAAATCATGCTGTTGCCAATCCTTTAGAATCTAAAATCTAAAGGTTTATTCATAAAAGAAAGAAATATAGATGAGAGCTAAAACTGGTTAAATGGAATCAATTACATACAGTAATGGCAAAGTTCTTGGTTCAGGCTTGTAGCATGAAATAAACTGAAGGTTCAAATCAAGTCTCTGCAGTACATCCACAGCTGGGATGGGTCACTCAGTCCTTTGTTCAGAGCTTCAGTTTGTAGCAAGGTTCCTCCAGAAGTAAGAAGCAGGATTGAAGACAAAATTGAGATGCTGCTGCTGCCTTTTATAGTCCTTTTGCCATGTGGCTTGTGCTTTCTTTGTTCCAACCATAAGCCACCCAGCACATGGCATAGAAAAACCTTCGAGTTAGGTCCATAGGCATGTCCCTGCATGCCTTGCTGAGTCACAAGGTGTATCTGCTGTCTCTCAACTGGTCAACTGTATAGCTGATGGTCCTTAATGGGCCATCAAGCAGGCTAGGCAGTGCTGATGGCAAATTGTCTGGAGTGTCACCCAGAAGCATAGCACAAGTTTGAAATACAGACAGTATAGAGCCAATACTTATAACTTTAAACACAAAAATGATACATGCATACAGACAGCACAATCATAACCAGCAAATCATAACCTCCTCAGACACCTCACTTGACCACACGTGTACAAGGTTTGGTGCCACTATATCACATTGGTTGCAACAATAGTCTATATGGTCACAGTTCGCATCAATAACGTCACAACCAGTCTCAGGGAAACCTCTCAGCCCACAAAGTTTAACTTCTGATTGGCCTTGCATGCAGCACATTGACTTGGGCAATGCTTACCCATTTTTTCCAGCTGTCACAACATAAAGGGGCATTTAATTGTTCCTCTATTTAGCCTGAAAGGCAAGAGGTTAGCACACCCAGCAGCTTTATCAAGGTCCGTGATTTTCTACAAATCAAAGACCCGCTTGATGGCAGTCATTAACACCTTCCAACATAACAATATTAAGACTAATTAAAATAAGAGCTCTGCCTTAGAATAACCATGGTAATGTAAGTCTTTTTAAGAAAAATTTACATCATATTCTTAGTTTTTTACATTATCACCTGGTATCTCTACTCAAATGCAAGGTAATCCTGCAGACTGATTATGATCACAAATGGCGTCTCTAGGAAATTAGTTATCCCAGCAAACAAGCTAAAATATATTAGATATAATTTGATGCAAAATACATAGTCAAATGGGTTTATATGAATCACTGTCCTCATTTGTCCTACATTAAGCATGAGGGACATTTCTCACATTTAGTCAGAAGAGTATCTGCACAATTCTCTAAGTATTTAGGAAAGACTCATTTGTCACCTTGAAGACACTTGCCTCTCTAAAGAAGGGGAGGTTACTTATCTTGTGTAGTAACTGGCGTTCTTCGAGAATGTATGACTCTGTGGGTGCTCCATTTTAGGTGTGCATGTGCCCCTAAGCCTTTGATCAAGGATTTTTGGAATCAGTGCTAGTTCTGCCTGAACATGCGCCCTACACATCCTCGGGCCCTGTACTGAGGTTATATAGGGCTTCTTCACAAGTGAACCACAGCAGTTTGTTCTCTATCACAAAGCCTACAGAGGCAGCTCCAAAGGAGAGGACAAGATAGTGTACTGATTGATCACTGGATGACTATCAACCACAAATGCGATGCAGCCATAAAAAAAGCTAATGCAATCTTAGGATGCATCAGGTGAGGTATTTCTCGTAGAGATAGGAAAGCACTGGTGAGATCTCCTCTGGAATACTATGTGCAACTCTGGTCTCCCATGTTTAAGATTAATTCAAACTGGAACAGGTGCAGAGAAGAGCTATGAGGACGATCAGAGGAATGGAAAACCTACCTTATGAGAGGAGACTCAAGAGCTTGGCTTAGTCTAACCCAACGGTTCTCAAACTGTGGGTCAGGATGCAAAATGGGTCACGACCCCATTTTAGTGGGGTCGCCAGGGCTGGCATTAGACTTGCTGGGGCCCGAGGTCAAAGCCCAAGCACCACCACACGGGGTCAAAGCCACAGCCCGAGAGCTTCAGCCCTGGGTGGTAGGGCTCAGGTTACAGGTCCCTCGACCCCTCCTGGAGCAGAAGCTCTTGGGCTTCAGTTTTGGCCCCACCAGGCTTTGGAATTGGCCCCCCTCCTCCCAGGGCAGCAGGGCTCGGGTGGGCTCAGGCTTCAATCCCCCTTCCTGGGGTCATGTAGTAATTTTTGTTGTCAGAAAGGGGTCATGGTGCAATTAAATTTGAGAACCCCTTCTCTAACCAAACAAAGGCTGAAGAGAGATATGGTTGTTCTCTATAAATAATAAGAGGCATAAATACCAGGGAGGGAGAGGAGTTATTTAAGTAAAGGGACAACATTGACACAATAACATATGGACATAAACGGGCCACCAACAAGTTTAGAGAATTGAAATTAGACAAAGATTTCTAACCATCAGAGGAGTAAAGCTCTGGAACAGCCTTCAAAGGGGAGCAGTGGGGGGCAAAAAATCTAACTGAATTCAAGACTGAGCTTGATAAGTTTATGGAGGGGATGGTATGATGAAACTGCCTACAATGGCATGTATCCGATCTGTGACTGCTAGTAGCAAATATCCCCAATGGCCACTGATGGAACACTAAATGGGGAGGGCTATGAATTACTACAAAGAATTCTTTTCCAGGTGTCTGGCTGTTGGGTCTTGCTCAGGGTCAAACTGACCGCCGCATTTGAGGTCAGAAGGAATTTTCCCCCAGGTCAGATTGGAAGAGACCCTAGGGGTTTTTTACCTTCCTCTGCAGCATGGGGCATGGTCATTTGCTGGTTTAAACTAGTGTAAATGGTAGATTCTCTGTAACTTGAAGCCTTTAAATCATGATTTGAGGACTTCAGTCACTCAGACAGAGGTGAGAGGTCTATTACAGGAGTGGGTGGGTGAGGTTCTGTGGCCTGCAACGTGCAGGAGGCCAGAGCAGATGATCACATGGTCCCTTCTGGCCTTCAAGTCTATGAATCTGCGTGGGCTGGTACTGGAGCACCCACAGAGACACACATCTTGAAGAACTCCAGTTACTCCAGAAGATGAGTAACCTCTCCTTCTTCAAGTAGTGTCCTTACACGTATTCCACTTTAGGTGCCTCCCTAGCAGTAACCCCTTAAGGCGATGGGAGTTTCAGAAGCGAGTCCATGAGTGAAGAAAGAACTGCATTGTCTATTGCCACATCTGATTTTGCAGCATGAATTAGGGCCTGGTGGTCGGAAAACACGTGCACTGAGGAGCATGGTGCAGCCCTACAGATTTCAGCAACCAGAACATCTTTGAGTAGAGCTACAGATGTAGACTGTGATCTAACAGAGCATGCAGTCACTCTTAGGGGAGGTGTAACCTCAGCAAAACCATAACAGGCAATAATATATCCAGAGATCAATTTAGAAAGTCTCTGAGTGGAGGCTGCCAGACTGGCACTCCCTTAGGTCTATCTGCTACAGAAACAAAGAGTCTAGGGGTCTTTCTGTTCAAGTAAAAGACTAACACCCTCAACGTTTAGCATATAAAAAGCAGACTTTTTGTGTAGACTGATGCAGCTTAGGGAAAAAGAAAAAACAGAAGGTGACTAGCTTGGCTGACAAAATTCAGAGGACACATTAGGTAAGAACTTTCAATGAGGTTGTAAGAATACCTTCTCCTTGGAGAACAAAGTAAAGGGGGGTCTGCCATTAGAGTCATCCCAATCCTTCAAGCAGCAGTGATTGCCACCAAGAAGGGTGTCTTCATCATAGACAGATGTAGCAGTGAGCACATTGCTAATGTCTCAAAGAGCTGTTTCATGAGACAGTTAAGAACCATGCTGAGATCCTAAAGCAGTGTAGGGGCTCTAATATGCAGAAAAAGATTAATAAGTCCTTTCAGGAATTTTGCGATGCTTGGATGAGCAAATACTGGGAAACCTTCTATTGGCACATGGAAAGCTATTCCTGTTGCTAAATGAACTTTGACGGAACTCATAGAAAGGCCTTAATTTTTTCAATTCCAAAAGGTAATCCAAGACTGAGAAAAGAGACAACTGCATGGGAGAAAGAAGGCGCCAGTTACACCAAAGGTTATATATTCTCCATTTCCGAAGGTAAATATGTCTAGTGGATTCCTTTCTGCTATTTAAGAGTATCTGTTGTACTTCCAATGAACATGTGATCTCTACTCCTGAGAACCATTAAGGAACCAAGCTTGTAGGTGCAGGATGTTCAAACTGGGGTAAAGCGTCTGACCCACAACCTGAGACAACAGTCGAGGCTTGATCAGGAGCCACCACAGATGGTGAGAGGTGAGTTTGAAGTAAAGAAAGGAAACTTGTCTTAGCCAAGTTGGTGCAATCAAAATGTCTTTGGTTTAGTCCTGTCTGATCTTAAGGACATTTAAGAGCAACGGAGTTGGAGGATATGCACAAAAAACACCCTTTGTCCATGTGTAACAGGTTACTCTGCTCACCACTGGATGGTGCCACATCCTGGCAGTTCTGAGGATTAGCTCAGACAGGCCAATGCTTCTTCCAGTGGTTACATCCCATTAGCTTCTCCTCTGCAGCCCCTCTCTCGCTCTCAGGAGCTGCTGCTGTCCTCTTCATGACTCAGCCCTCCAGTCACTATTGTGGTTTCCCCTTTCCCGGGGGGGGGGGGGAGGGGAAAGTGTATGAAGGTTCCTGCTCTCCAGTAGTCTCAGGCAGTCTTCTCCTTTACTGCCTCACAATGCCACTCCCGCAGTGGCTGGCAGGGGAGCCCCAGGCCCACCTTCTACTCCAGGTTCCGGTTCAGGGACCCTCTACACAGCAGCTAAGGTCTGTTCCCTGCACCTTGCTGCCCTTCCCTGAGCCGCTTCCATTAATCCTTGCCTTCACCACTCCCCTGGGTTTGCCAGTCTTTTCACTCCCTTCTCCCAGGGAGTAACTTCAGGCAACTTGTCTCTGCAGCCCCCCAACATTCCTTCCTTCTCCCAGGGAGTGATTGCAGACTTCTCCCTGCCCCCTCCTCTGCTTCCAATTTCCTGTCTATTGTAGAAGCCCCACCTGTCCCTCTCATTAATTAGCTACCTCCAGCCTAAAGCTTCCCTGTTTGCAGACGAATCAGCTGATTTGGCCCACCTGGCCTAACTCCGCTCTTGCAGGGCCAGTGTAGGACGCATACCCCATCTCACCATGTAATGAGGAAAGCGTCTCCTAGAGATTGGGGACTGAATCTCCATCTAGAACAGAACTTCCTACACTTTGTGTTTGCTGCTATGGCAAAAAGGTTGACCTCTGAAAATCCACAAGCTAGAAATATTTTGTTAAGGACACGAGAGTCCAACTCCCATTCGTAATTTAGAGAAATGTCTACTCAGGTTAACCTGTGCAGCAACTGCTCTGAGAGGGGGTCCCTGAAAAGGGATGGGGAAAGGGGTTGAAACGGCAGGGTGGAGGTAAATTGGATAGTATAACCTGAAGTAATAGCCTCCAATACCCATTTGTCCAATGTTATAGCCTCCCATCTTTGATGAAATAGAGAGGCAGTAACCAAATTGAGGAAGGGGGGTTGTGTCATGCAGCTGATAAAACCTAGTCATTGGGTGGTCAGGTCTCATGACCAAACCAGCAAAACTGGCATTTGCGTGATGGTGAAGGCTGGGATAAAGCAGTCAAGGTAGTTGCAGGCTTTTTCTTTGAAAACCTCAACCTCTTAGCCAGTGGTTCAGTGGCCTAGGGAAGGTGGAAAATAGAGCAGGTTGGGATCTTTGTACTGATTGAGATCTGCTAAACTTCCTTTTATTTGCAGGCATGTATATCCCTAAAGACCCAAGTGTTGCCCTAGAGTAGGTTATGAAGTGAGTCATCCATGGAATCTGCAAAAAGCTTCTGACCACTGAAAGGTAAATCTTCCACAGTTGATTGATTCCAGTGAAGTTGGTCTCTTAGTAGTAGCATTCTTTGGTACTAAGCTCTTTTCCGCTGAGGTATGGGACTTAGTTGGAATCTTAACATGCTTCATGGTTCTTGAAGTACTCAGAGCCTCACTAGCACTCTTCTCAGAGCCTGAGGTCTCCGGTGACTGGATCTTATTTGATAAGGCGCTCTCTATTGTTTTCCTCCTCTTATCTCCTTCCTTTCTCCATATTTTGGGCAGCTGTAGTAGGGAAATTTTGTTATCCCTTGGAAAAACTGATGGATTCATAAGACACCATTTTCTGGGAAAATAGGAAAGCCACTATAAGAAATTATTACTAGTAAAATTTTCAGATGAAGATTGGGCACATATTTGATTCAGCTATGTAGGTCATAGTGCAACAGTTTCCAACTAAATGCAGAGCCTTTTAAAATTTTGTTTTGATACTGTGGTAATGAATACCACAATAATGCTAACAAAACAATATCTGTTTTGTAAACTATAATTTGTATACTTGAAATGTTTAATAAATATTTTAAAAGTAAGCAGGAGTATGTAGAGATTTGTAATAATTATTTCCTCTCAATCTCTATTTTTAGTACTAAAATAAGGGAACAGGAAGCATCTCTAGCAAAAATCATACACTATTTCGGTTATTAGAACCCAACATAAAGCATACATCGCTAATCTGCTTCCAAACATGTACCTCAGGAAGTCCTCAGCTGGGACCCTGGCTATCTATTCTCTCCAGAGCTTTCAAATAAAAAAACTGGGTTTTTATTTGATGGAATTGGATAGATTAGTACTCCAATACTCTTTGGCCTGGTCTACACTAGGAGGTTGTGTCGAATTTAGCAGCGTTAAATCGAATTAACCCTGCACCCGTCCACACAACGAAGCTATTTAGTTCGACATAGGGGTCTCTTAAATTTGATTTCTGTACTCCTCCCCAACGAGGAGAGTAGCGCTAAATTCGACATGGCCATGTCGAATTAGGGTAGGTGTGGATGGAAATCGACGCTAATAGCTCCGGGAGCTATCCCACAGTGCACCACTCTGTTGACGCTCTGGACAGCAGTCCGAGCTCGGATATTCTGACCAGCCACACAGGAAAAGCCCCGGGAAAATTTGAATTCCTTTTCCTGTCTGGGCAGTTTGAATCTCATTTCCTGTTTGGATATCGTGGCAAGCTTAGCAGCACTGGCAACGATGCAGAGTTCTCCAGCAGAGGTGACCATGCAATCTCAGAATAGAAAGAGGGCCCCAGCATGGACCGATCGGGAAGTCTTGGATCTGATCGCTGTGTGAGGCGATGAGACCCTGCTTTTGGAGCTGCGATCAAAAAGACGGAATACAAAAATCTACGAGAAGATCTCAAAAGCCATGACAGAGAGAGGATACAGCTGGGATGCAACTCAGTGCTGCGTGAAAATCAAGGAGCTGAGACAAGCGTACCAGAAGACCAAAGAGTCAAACAGACGCTCCGGATCCCAGCCCCAGACATGCGGCACTGCATTCCATTCTAAGTGCGGCCGCGACCACTATCCCACCACTGACCGTGGACTCTGAGGACAGGATATTGTCAACGGCCGCTTCCTCGGAGATGTTAGCGGATGGGGAAAATGAGGAAGGTGAGGAGGAGGACGAGGCAGTCGACAGCGCTTACAACGCTGATTTCCCAGACAGCCAGGATCTCTTCATCACCCTCACAGAGATCCCCTACCAACCATCCCCAGGCGTTAACCCTGACCCTGAATCAGGGGAATGATCAGGCGATAAGTGTTTTAAACATGTAAACATTTATTTTAAACAGTACAGGAATATTATCAATGGGTTTTTCATGATTTGTTTGCCTTAGGCACTTATCGTTTTAGTCCTTGGCAGTGCAACTACTGCAAAAGAATCTAACAATGTCCGGTTTATCATGATTAGTTTGCCCTAGGCGCTCTACTTTTTAGTCCTTGCCAGTGCAGCTACTAGAAAAGAAGGTCTATATGTACGGGAATAGAGCAGAAATCCTCATGGGACATCTCCACGAAGCTCTCCTGGAGGTAATTGGAAAGCCTTTGCATGAGGTTCCTGGGGAGAGCGGCCTTATTGTGTCCTCTGTAGTAGGAAACTTTTCCTCGCCAGGCTATCATCAAGTACTCTGGGATCATTGCCTTGCAGAGCATGATGGCATACGGCCCTGGTTTTTGTTTTTACTGGCTTTCACGCAGCATGCGTTCTCTCTCGGTCTCCGAAATTCTCAGCAGAGTGATGTCGCTCATGGTGACCTGCTTAGAATTAGGGGAATGTTACTATTGGGACTGCTTGCCTGTTCCTTTACAGAACTCTCACCGGTGGTTTAAAGCCACGCGGTGGAGGCGGGAGAGGGGCAGCATACAGGGATCTTTCCCGGGGACAGCCGCGAGGGGGTGGGAAAGGGGCAGAGTTCATGCTTGCCGGATTGCCAGCAGCAGGAACTGGCCAACGATAGGAGCATTGCTTTGAACGTGAAAGGAGGGCACAGCTATAATTTAAGTTTTAAGCAGCCAAAAGTCTATGGCTTACCATGTCAGCCTGCTACCCGAATTCTGCTGTCCTGCCCCGGTTGTCTGATTTCCACTGCAAGACCCCAGGCACTGAATGCGAAGGCCGAAAATTCGACCTTGTCCTGAGTGTGCATGTGATAGGTGCTGTGCATGGTCTTGTTCACAGAGAAAGACTATGTTCATTGTTCACAAAAAATTATCTTTGTGAGGAATTCACTCCCTTTTTCCCATCCCACAGCTGCGAATGTCTCCCGACCTACCATGCCATCCCCCTCGCAGAGGCTGGCGCAGATTAGGCGGAGAAAGAAAAGGACACAGGACGACATGTTCTCAGAACTTATGGGCTGCTCCCGAGCCGAGTCGGCACAGCAGACCCAGTGGAGGAAGAACATGTCTCAATACCAGCGAGCACACAGCGAACGGGAGGAGAGGTGGCAGCAGGAAGACCAGCAGGCGACTCAAACGCTGCTTGGACTAATGAGGGAGCAAACGGACATGCTCCGGTGCCTTGTGGATGTTCTGCAGGACCAGAGGCAGGAGGACAGAGCCCCGCTACAGTCTCTCTCTAACCGCCATCCCCCACCAAAGTCCCATATCCCCCTCACCCAAAGTTCCAAGAAGGAAAGGCGAGTTAGTAAGCTTCTCCATCTCCCCTTGAGACGTCCAAAGCACACTCCACCACCATTCTGCACTTGCTCAGCTGGTAGTTGAGTTCTTTTGCACTGTCCAGGGCGCCTGTATAGGGCTTCATGAGCCAGGGAATTAGCGGGTAGGCTGGGTCCCTGAGGATCACTATAGGCATCTCCAGATCCCCAACAGTTATTTTCTGGTCCGGGAAGTAAATACCTTCCTGCAGCCGTCTAAACAGACCAGAGTTCCTGAAAAGACGAGCGTCATGAACCTTGCCCAGCCATCCGATGTTGATAAAACGTCCCCTATGGTCCACTAGTGCTTGCAGCACCATTGAAAAGTAGCCCTTTCAGTTAATGTACTGGCTGGCCTGGTGGTCCGGTCCCAGGATAGGGATGTGAGTTCCATTTATAGCCCCACCGCAGTTTGGGAATCCCATCGCAGCGAAGCCATCTATGATGACCTGGACATTTCCAAGGCTCACTACCTTTGACAGCAGTAGCTCAACGATTGCGTTGGCTACTTGCATCACAGCAACCCCCACGGTAGATTTCCCGACGCCAAAGTGATTCGCGACTAACCGGTAGCTGTCTGGCGTTGCAAGCTTCCAGAGGGCTATGGCCACTCGCTTCTGGACAGTCAGGGCTGCTCGCATCCGGGTGTCCTTGCGCTTCAGGGCAGGGGACAGCAACTCACAAAGTTCAAGGAAAGTTCCCTTCCGCATACGAAAGTTTCGCAGCCACTGTGATTCATCCCAGACCTGCAGCACTATGCGGTCCCACCAGTCCGTGCTTGTTTCCCGGGCCCAGAATCGCCGTTCCACAGCATCAACATGACCCATTGTGACCATGATGTTCACTGCGCGTGGTCCCGTGCTTTGCGAGAGGTCTGTGCCACTCTCAGACTTCATGTCCTCACCGCGCTGCCGTAGCCTCCTCTCCCGATTTCTCAGCATCTGCCTCTGGAAAAGGTGGATGATAAGCTGCGAGGTGTTGACAACAGCCATAACTGCAGCGATGGTCGCAGCGGGCTCCATGCTCGCAGTGTTGTGGCGTCCGCGCTGTCACTCACCAGAAAAGTGCGTGAACTGATTGCCCGCCGGCGCTTTCAGGGAGGGAGGGCGGGAATGATGGTTGGATGACGACAGTTACCCAAAACCACCCGCGACACATTTTTTCCCCCAGCAGGCACTGGGGGCTTGACCCAGAATTCCAATGGGCAGCAGGGACTGCGGGAACTGTGGGATAGCGGCCCACAGTGCACCGCTTCCAATGTCGACGCTTGCCCCGTTAGTGTGGACTCACAAAGTCGAATTACTGTCCTTAGTGTGGATACACACGTTCGACTTTGTAATATCGATTCCACATATTCGATTTAAGTACAATCGAAATACTCTCGTAGTGTAGACATACCCTTAGTAGCAGTGTAGTACAGTACCCTAATAATTATCAGTATGTCTGCCTCATAGTATTGATTTTGATGCAAAGAGATACTTTCTTGATTCCTTCATTCATGTTTTCAATACAGAACATATCTTTGGGAAGCTTATTGGTATCAAATCTAGTCCTCAGTGCTACCAATGCTAATAGCTGCTAAAATGCAAGAGTACAAGTGTGTCAGTGTAATTATGTCTCATTTCAGCTTGGTGTGGGGTGACCATGGTTGTGTTGAAACCATTAAATATCATTGTAGTAACATTTTAAAGAAATTATCACAGTATTAGAATTTACCATATTAGGTAAAGACATACCCTGCAATTTGCTGCCTCCAGTTTCGATACGGATCATAGAGACTTTCACAAAAAGCCAATGCGTGTCTTACAAACTCTTCTATAGGTGATTGATCTGCCACTTCTTTCTCTTTTGTTTTGCTTTTTAACTGAGAGAAAAGAAACAATTATGATCAGAATGCTTCTAGGAACACAAATTGTGGAAGAAAGAAGTCCAGCAACAGAGTTAAGGCTGGGATGCTCAAGAGACCTTAAGGGTGTTGGGCATCCAATTCTCACTGACTTTCAATGGCATATTTGAACCTGCCTCACTTAGGATCCTTTGAAAATCCCAGTCCAAGCTTCCATTCCTTCTGCTTTACTGAGATATGCAATATACAATGTACTAAAAATAATTATCAACTCAAAGGTTCTACTATCTTCATGATATACGTGCATAACACTCACGGCTGCTAATGGCAATTTCACATGTACACTGTGGGGAAAAAGACCTCCACAATTTTAAATATTCCCTACCCAAATACTTCCTAAGTATGGCTGACATTTCAACACGCACCATAAACTGAAGTATTGAAATCACCTCCTAACTAAAGAAACCAATTCTTCTAAAATAATTCTTTTAGCTTCAATTGCTTAGAACACATTTTAAAACTGTTCTATTGAGACTTTTCAGATGCTTGTAAATAAGCAGTAAAAAAATGCATTACTGATCAAGAACAGGGATCGCTACATATAAACATGCAATGATTGAGCCTTCTCTTCAGCCTTTCATTCACTCCTCCAACTTAGTATAAACTGAATACTTGGCTGTTCTAGAGTACTCTCAACTAAGGATTGTAAAGCCTAAGTAAAAGAAGCCTCAAATTATTGCAGTAACATGGGTAGGTATTGTTGTTCTGATTTTAAAGATAGAAAACTGAGGTACAGAAAGAATGTGTGACCTGCCTAAAAATCACACAAGAAGTTTGTGGCAATTAGGAAGAAAATCCAGACCCCCCTAGTTCCCAATCTTGAGCCCCCAATCCTCCTTCTGTATTTCTAGCAGCAATATATATATGAGAGTTGTAATTCCACGTACCTGCTGAATGTAGAGTGTAGTCATGGTGATGATATGATTAATGTAGGAGCAAGTCCCAATTTCTTCCACATTAGCCAGATTTCTGTAGGAGCAACATGAGCCACAGTTGTTTGTATATTGTAATATTATTTGAACAGGCCTCTGAAGCTTTTTTTTTAGCATTCAATATAAAATAATACACAAGTGTCAATATTTTAAAAATATCCACAAAAATAATATACTGTAATGTTTATGCCTCTCACATTAAGCTACTATACATATACATATGTGTCTTCCAGCTAGAAGAAAATTAGAGTACAGTCGGAGCTCCAGTCATGTCTGTTTTATCTGGAATCTCAGATTTCAGAAGTTAAATTGATTCACAGAGCATTCTAAATAAACAAAACTCAGAAATGGAATCTGATACCAAAGACAACAATTATTCCTCTGACATCACTAAGAAAACTGGTGGCTTAGCCACAAACGGTTTCTAAAACTCCGAGTGAGTTTTCCACAGGCCTATTCTCAGTTTTAATTTAATAAATAATAATGAAAAAAAGATAGGCATCTGAGCGTATATTTTTAGAACGCTAAACAAATCATAAAAGGCAAAAGAAAACCACTCCTGCTTGCATATTGTAGGTGTTACAAACACACTTCTCAATCCTTGAGGCATGTGAACTAAAATAAGGAGTTCAATGACAAAAAAGGATATTTTTTCAAAGACTAACTAAAATTGACAAAGCACAGAAATCTGAAGCTACAGCTACTACTGTTTCCTTAACTTATCCTTAGAATTTTAACACAATTTGGGCACAACTGTCTCTTGCCATACAGTGCCTTTTCATTGTTCCGGCAGGGCAAAAGGACCACAAGGTTGGAAAAGGTTCCTCAGGAATACCCCCAGCAAAAGGAGATTTCTCTGGCCGGAGTAGAGCTGGGTCCTTTCTAGACCACCTCATGGGGACATATTGGAGGTGAGGAGAGGACATGGCCAGTGACAGAGGTAGGCTCTTTTTGTAGATATTCCTCAGGGGACAGTCGCAGAGTGTAAAATAAAGCAGCTCTGTCTCAATAGACATTGTTAGAGAAAAAACTGTTGTATTCTAAATTGTGTTAATGAACAATTTAAAATTTGGGAGGAATGGACATTTTTAGAGCTCTACTTATATGGTTGCTTGGTATATGGTTAAGCGATATCACAAAAAATAAGATAAAAGTTTCAGAAGATGCCAGTAATATAAAATAAAATATTTTCCTAAACTAAATTAAATACAAATAATATGCTGTCATTTTCTCCACTCAGTCCCTTTCTCATCATGACCTTCTTTATCCATATTACTGTTTTTTTTTCTTTCATTATACCATGTGTTTTGACTGCAATATGGAGAGTCTCTGTCTCTACTGGGCAATGTTTTGTCACACTGTATGTGTATTAAGAATCTCGATCTATATCATTGTAAGTAAATCAAGATTTCCCACACAAAACAATACACTGGTGAAAGAAGCAGCCAGACCGAATAAATACCTGCAAAGGATGATAAAGAATTTGACAAGTAAAAGTGACAAAGCTTGTTGCTCCTCCTCTAGTCCATCTGACATTTTTTGGACACATTGTAGCAGCTGAAGCCTCAGGACCTGCAGAATATTGTCAGGAAGTAGTGATATTCCAGGAGGTACATCATCCACCCTTTAAAAAAATACACAAAATAATTACATGTATGTAAATAATTTTTTTTATTTGTACATCTTGTGTATCTGTGTGCACTGTTTCAAGCCACTATAATACACATGTTCCTAAATTGGGGCTATTGTGGTTCATAAACATTTGCTGGTGATCCACAAAAAACTGCCTGGTCACATTGTGCCAGCTCTTCCTCCTTGTTCTCGGATGTTAAATTGTATTGAAAGGCAGCTAAAAATACATTAAATGGTTTTCTTAACATTACTTTTCCGTGTAAGTAACTGCTCTAGTTGCCATAGGAAAAACTAGGGGAACTGGTCCATGCAATCCCAAATCAAGGAGAAGGTGATACAAAATATATTTTCTATATTAAGGTATGGGACACCCTATTAAAAATTTTTACAATCACTGGTACTGATCAAAAGTAACCAAATAAATACAATATTAACTACAAAGTAGTCACTGAAGCCCAATTACTCAATATCCACAGTGAAATTTTTCAGTATCCCAAATATACAAGAGACACAACTAAGAAATTTAATGGGAATATTACATGTGAGAAAACTGGAAAATAAGGGGTCTGGCACACAGAAATCCCCAGCAATCCATCTGATTCCTGGCACTTGGCTGGTGCATTAATAATTGCTGCCCCATCATTACTAGTTTCTGGAGATCAAACCAGGAAATAGATTTGTTCCTCTACTTATTTTTAAAAAGCAAAGAAACAGAAAGCACAATACTGTTATGTTGGCACAATCAATGTATCCGAGTCCTGCCATACCCAGACTTTACCCTAGGGAACCATTATGCATTCTCACCAGTTGATCTTCCTATGTTCAAAAGATTTGTGTAAAATATCAGAGAGGCTCAGAAGAAGAAAATTACAGACAAAAACAGCGGCAAGGCCAGAACACACAAGACTGCTATATAGATTATTCTGGTTCAATAACATCCTGGAAATGCTCAGATGCGCTGGAGCAGCAGTGTTTACTATAGACTCCTTCTGTCATTATCTCACTTGCAGGGAGTGCAGTTTTCAGTCCAAGAGCTGTTCATTCATTCTTTCAGCTGATGAAGAGATGCTCTGTCATGTCAGCTGTCTGACCTAGGGGGGATACTTAAGGGAAACATATGGGAAATGGTTATGGGAAAATGAAGAGCTGGGCAACAACTGGAGGACCCAGCCTGCAACAGCCTTTAGTTAAAACCAGATATGGTAAGCGAGAGAAATCAACCTCTAAAATCAGATCCAACTCCAAAAGTGGAATTTTATGGACAGGGGGGGAACAACTATTCAGATGGTACCTACCAATATTTAAAAGGAAAATATAGCACTATTTGGGGCCAAAATAATTTGTATCTGTTAACACTGGAGAAAAAAATCTCTGCAGAGGAAAAGAGGGGAAATTGATATAGTTTGCTAAGCCAACCAGAGAGACTCTCTCTCCTAAGTAGAACCCACTGGTATATATGTAAACCTTGTATATTTCCAAAATATTAGTACCATCTAGCTGAACTCAAAGTACTCATATACAGTACAGCTGTGCACACTCTCCTGATCCTTTAGAATGCTATACAAGTGCTGTCTGAAATAGACAGAGACAGAGCAACTACTACCTTCCACACAACCTCCAAAAAAGAAATGCATCTTTCTGTGAAGGCAGCCTCCTTTTTCTAGATACCAGTGTATATGTCCACATTTTGCATAAGCCAATGTACACAGAATCCTTTACAGGCCACAAATTTCTCGACTGATAATTTAAATTAAGCTGGACAAATAGCTTTCCAAAAAGGCCAACTGTAGTTTCTCAAAAAGAAGAACAGGAGTACTTGTGGCACCTTAGAGACTAACAAATTTATTAGAGCATAAGCTTTCGTGGACTACAGCCCACTTCTTCGGATGCATATAGAATGGAACATATATTGAGGAGATATATATACACACATACAGAGAGCATAAACAGGTGGGAGTTGTCTTACCAACTCTGAGAGGCCAATTAATTAAGAGAAAAAAAAACTTTTGAAGTGATAATCAAGATAGCCCAGTACAGACAGTTTGATAAGAAGTGTGAGCATACTTACAAGGGGAGATAGATTCAATGTTTGTAATGGCTCAGCCATTCCCAGTCCTTATTCAAACCGGAGCTGATTGTGTCTAGTTTGCATATCAATTCCAGCTCAGCAGTCTCTCGTTGGAGTCTGTTTTTGAAGTTTTTCTGTTGTAATATAGCCACCCGCAGGTCTGTCACTGAATGACCAGACAGGTTAAAGTGTTCTCCAACTGGTTTTTGAGTATTTTGATTCCTGATGTCAGATTTGTGTCCATTAATTCTTTTGCGTAGAGACTGTCCGGTTTGGCCAATGTACATGGCAGAGGAGCATTGCTGGCACATGATGGCATATATCACATTGGTAGATGTGCAGGTGAACGAGCCCCTGATGGTATGGCTGATGTGATTAGGTCCTATGATGATGTCATAGTAGTTTCTCAGCAAGAGGTTTAAATGCTGCACAGTAAAGTAAGCAGCAACTCCCTCATGCCACACGCCCCCGAAGATAGGGTGACCAGATAACAAGTGTGAAAAATCGGGACGGGGGCAGGCAGTAATAGAAGCCCAAATAAAAAAAAAAAAAAAGCCCCAAATATTGGGACTGTCCCTATAAAATCGGGACATCTGGTCACCCTACCCGAAGACAGGCTGACTGATGAGACAGAGGGGGGGAAAAAGCCTCAGGGAGCAAGACTGGAAGTTATTACCAATTCCACATTTTCTGTGCTACTGTACAAGCCACTGGGGAAAAAATTATAACAAGAGATTGTGTGCAGAGTAAAAAATGCCCAAAAAATGCTCTGACTGAAAATATAATACAGGTTTATTTGAAACAAGCAAGATTTCTTATCCCTCATGGAGCAAGATTTTAGCACATCACCGCAGCAAATCAGTCAGATTTGTGGAGGGTACATAAAGCACAGTATCAGCTTTTCCTAGCATAGCTAGCTGTGTAAACAAGACTATTTCAAAGGGGAATTGGAAAATCTTTTGAAAATCTGGTATTAACTGAAGTTTGTTTTTTGTATGTATTTCTTCTTTTAAGACATGGGTCAGAAGTTCATCCACAAGCCAAGATAAAATTCTAACATGTGTACAGATTCACTAGCCATCTCACTTCCTTCTCCAGAAATGGAGATCTGAGCCTAAGACAGACTTGTTGAGGAAATCATAGTTAATACTAAGGGACTGCAACACAGGGCCAGGCCTGAGAGTAGGAGTATGCTCTACACTGCAGACTAAGCCTGGGCTCTGACTCACGTTTGAGCCCAAGCACCCCTTCTGTCCACACACAAATCTCTCTGACTCAGATCAACGAGCACTCGGGACCCGGTTCTAGGATCCTGCTAGGAGTTTTGGTCAGAAGCTGATTTCCCTTGTAACTCAAGTCCAAGCCCTGTCATTTTGCAATATGGACACAGCTCAAACTACAGATCTGAATCAGAAGATCCGCATAGCGCAGTATGATATGTGAGCATGGCTGTGAGACTTGGGTCCAGCCACTGTAAACCCAGGTTTACAATGCTGTGTGGACACTCAAGCGCTGGCTTGGAAACACTGAGTCCAGAAGCCTGGAACCCAGACATGGGTTTACAATGCAGTGCAGATCTACAATAGGAGAATGTGATAGCAGAGACATGAAGGAGGCTACACTGGCAGAGATTAGGAGGGGTCAGAGATGCAATTCATTGGTAACTGTGAACCGCTGTCTTTAATGTCAGACTATCAGCAAATCATCAAAACCTGGAAGAGAAAGAAATCTGATGCATCCGTGGACCTAATATAATTCTCTCATTAATTATTTTCTCAATCTTTGCATTAACATGGGTGAACATGTTAATCTGCCACACTAATTGTGTGAATGGAGTCAAACCAGCCTCCAACTGTTGTTCATCCTGCTGCAGTTTAACCACAGATTAGCATTTTTACAAAAGGAAGCACACACTTAAAAATACAAAAACTGCAGAAAATCAGACTTCACTTTTTAGCCATAAACTCTTGACAAATGTGCTATTTGTGACTGTGTCCTAAATCATTTTTATGTGGGTCTGAACTCATACCATAAAGTATGTAAAAATATGTTTGATTTGTTTTTCAACAACTTCCTTTAAGCTTCTTTATTGTAAATTTAACAGCATGTAAGCCAAAAACAAAAGGAAAACTGATAACATACTCAAACTGCCTTTGCAGTTATTACAGTTATTAAACAGAGTAAAAATTTCTTCCCCATTCAGCAGGGAAAATAACCTCTAACCAGCTGGTAAGACATTACCCTTTCAATTGTAAATATAGTAAGATGCAATAGATGCTTTGAAAAATGCAAAAATAGTAGAGCAACAATCTCTCATGTTCAATGTACACAGATGTCAACAGATCTATTATACTGCTGAGTACTCATCTTCCCAATGGAAGTGGTATAAAACCCACTGCTTGAAACACTTAAATCTAAACTAGACAAAACACTATAAAAAACTATAGGTAGCAATCGTGCTGAGGAATGGGGCTGCAAAAGAAGACCAACTCTACAACCAATAGTTCTTTCTCTGGCCTATAATACCTTACCATATATGTTTTATCCACACTTCCAGAACAAATTAATTCACAGTTTTTTGAGATATGTATTACACAAAATGTGATTTTTCAGGTTCCCAAACTTGGCATAAAAATATATTTCCTTTTAAATTTTGTATGTGCAGAAAAAGATGTTCTTATAATCAGACCCACTTGTGGTATTACCTATTTAGATGCAAATCTCAGTAGTGCCAAGTCACTCCTTCACGCCTCAGAGACAAGTAAATTAGAGTTCCATGAAGTCAGCTGTGTTTTGGCTGATAAAATTGAAATCCCATATTCTCTTCATGAACATAAATCCCATGGCATTTTTCATTAAAGTAGGGTGCCTTCGTTTGTTCAAAATTTCCTCTCCCTGCCCTGTTTAGCAACACTCATTCTCAGCTGCCTTTCACTCAGAAATGTCTATCAAGTGCTGCATGCATATGCAGTAGCCATAAAGCATTTTGAGATCCTATCAGATGAAAGTACACATAGCATCTTTCTCTCCCTCAACAATTCCTCATTTCAGCTTGCAGAACACAACCACTTCCAGAATCGAAGGGAGAATTAGCTTTTGATTAAAATGCATAAAGGTGAACCAACTCCGGGACACAAATTAGAGATTAGCTTTGGTACAAGTGAATGTCATGGTGTAATGTGCAGATTATAAAGTGATATCTCCATATTTATTTTGAATTATTTGTTTCTGAATCTTTCGTATTTCTTCTCTTTGAAATCCTGCACAATCAAAGTTACAACAATTTATAATGTATGACAAAATAAGTCCAGAAGGATGTCACCAAATGTGATTATATCTAAGCGCAATCAGGGACAGAAACTGATTTATTGTTAAAATGAACATAAACTGTCTCATAATAGGATATTTATTTCTGGCCATCAAAACACAATAGTCACCTGCCCTCTCCCTTATTTTGGCTAGACATTTTCTCTCTACATCTGTTACAAAATGAGTCCAATCCTATACAGTCCTACTCTTTTAGGTCACACTACTAATCCTGTCATTAATCTCAGCAAAATACCAGATTTTATATTGAGCTCTTGAAACTATCACTCTGAACAATGAAGACAATGTCATTGTTTTTGCACAGTTTATCTTTAGGTTTATGTTTTTTCTTTTTAATCTTCTGCCATGTTGCTATTGAAAAATAAAAACAATTCTGTAGTTGATAAACACTTCCGAACACTTCTAATTTAGTCCAGTTATTCCACTGTTAACATTTCTCATACTAAACTTAATGTTATAAAATGACAATTTCGAAGTTATGCACTTTCTAGGCAAAAAATACAACCCTATGAGGATACATTTTTGCCTCACCAAAGCAAAACTTACAGACTATGCAATACAAAACAGAACATTTTTAGTTTTTGTTATAAATTGGATATAATCAATTCTATATGAATATATTATATTCACTGAGAAAAGTATTATTACACATAGCTAAGAAAAAGTACACTTTTAAGATGCTAGGACCCAATTTCAGGGTTCAATGTTTCCTTGCAACAATTGTGGACACTGCTAATACCTAAATGAAACCTGATCCAACATTGATAGTAATGGATTTAGGACCAGAACCACAGTACAGGGAGCCTCATTCTCTGCATTCATCACTATCACTTAAGACAGTGTAATATTGACTACAGTACTATGGCCAACTGTCATGATTTTTACCCTGAGTCGCACAGTATTTGGTTTTTCTTAAAAGCCCTAGTTCCTAAAGCCATGCTTTCAGTAAAAAAAAAAAAAAAAAAAAAATCTAGCCCTCATGGCTGTGAAGTAAAGCTTGAGAACATGAACCCTGAAGGCTCAAAAACTAGAAGGCATAAAAGAACCAAACATTTATTATATTTTAAAATCTCATGCTTCAAATCCATCTCATGATTTGTCAATGCTTGGGGCTGGTAACACTGCTGTTGCAGGACAATATACAAAAGCCTGTACTAAGGTCTACGCAGACAAGTAAAGAAGCAACTTATTTTCACATTTTTTCAACTATATTAGTCAAATTTAGAATTTTATCTCATCCTTAATATTAAAATAATCCCAGAGATTAAATTGCAAAACTATATCTACTATCCAGATCTTTCCCTTATATATTCTTTTAAACCACCAAAATATTATTTCATGCACCAGGCTTACTGCAGAATACTTATTTCAGTAACGTACAAAGAGCTGTAATAAGTAAATTTCTGCTAACAAAAACAAATTTATGTTGATGCCATTTCCTGGTTTGATGCAAATACCACTGTTTACCTAGTTTCATCATTAGCAACCCAAATTTGACCTTTAAAGAATGAGACTGTGAGTGCCAGTCAAGAAATACTGGCGTGGAACAAACCATTTTATAATATATATTTTAAACAGGATTTGGAGCCCAGAACAGAGCCAGGTATCAAACACAAGATGAGCAGATCTGAATTTCTACATACCTTGTGGGAAGCTTCTCGAAGTCCACATCCAGAAATTGTTCATAGCTAGAAACAAAACTGTCCAGCCAAAGCTGCAAATAATCTGGGTCTTTCTGTAAAGTGAAAGGAACACATTAAGAAAAATTGTTATGTTTACTGATGATCTACAGAATTGTATGAGAAATGGTATTATCTACAAGAAAACATTTAAAAATATTACTTAAAAAAAGCTTTGATGGGGAAAATTAAATTTTTGGCCCAAACCAAAAGATTTTCATCCGAAATTCTCAACTAAATTGAGCTCTTTCCAATTGGTTACACATCCATTTTAGTACTTTGCTGCTTCCTGGTATCAATTTCAAACAAAATATTTTAGACATTCTATAACAAGCCTCAAATACTCTCCAGTGGTTGTCAGCTTCCTAAAAGATGCTAACTTTTTTTTAAAATCAACATATACTTACTAAAGAGATTTAAATAAAATGCTCTGTATTTTGCACTAGAATTAATTAGGATGACACTAGACCAGGGGTTCTCAAACTGGGGGTCGGGACCCTTCAGGGGGTCACAAGGTTATTATTATGTCAGCCTCCACCCCAAACCCCACTTTGCCTCCAGCATTTATAATGGTATTAAATATATTTAAAAGTGTTTTTTAATGTATAAGGGGGGTTGCACTCAGAGGCTTGCTATGTGAAAGGGATCACCAGTACAAAACTTTGAGAACCCCTGCACTAGACTCTTACATTCCTTAAAGCAACTTTTTTTTTTTTGCCCCATATCCCACTTTCTGTATCAACTCAATATAGGACTCAAATTGTCCTGTATTCCAGCAATAACCATGCAAAGGATCATATATGGAATAAAAAATGTATAACACGTGCACCGTATATAACTTCATACCATGAACACCACATTGGGGAGTGATCTCTATTACAAATACAACAATGAAAAATATGGAAAAGTGTATTTCATCTCCTGGCAATAAGGGGGTCAGTCTGAACATGAATTATTTTTTGTTCTTTATTATAGCACCCAAAAGACTACTATCACGACTGTGCTGGGTGCTGTACAAATAGTAAAACCATCCCTGCTACAAAGACCTTATAATCTAAATAGACAAGACAAAGGGTGAGTGGAAAGACCAAGTGATCAAAGTAACGACTGGTTGACATCACGTTAGTAAATTAGAACTAACATGACATCAGCCAACCATCGCCTGTATCACAGATAGATGTCCAGGGGTTCTGAAGATACCTCTCTCTCAAGCCCAGCTCCTGCTGACACTGCTCCCCTAGTTACCACCTCAGAACGAGTCTTTGTGCACTGGGCAAGGACTGGCCCCCAAGGAGGCTGCTATTTCTCTCCCATCTCACGTGGTTTAAGGATATGCGCACTAAGGGCCCAGTGTGGGGCTTGGAAAGGCATCCTTGTTTCAGTATCTTATGGACAAAGTTTTTTGTGTAAAGGCATTAAAGACTCATTGGTAGCATATTTTAAAGCAAAAAAGAAAAAAAAAATCACACTATATACCAATACTGGATGGTAAAAACAACAAGGAGTCCGGTGGCACCTTAAAGACTAACAGATTTATTTGGGCATAAGCTTTCGTGGGCAAAAAAACTCACTTCAGAGATTTTTTTACCCATGAAAGCTTATGCTCAAATAAATCTGTTAGTCTTTAAGGTGCCACCAGACTCCTTGTTGTTTTTGTGGATAAAGACTAACACGGCTACCCCCTAATACTAGGTGGTGAATCACTCCCAGAAAAACAGGAGCCTTTGGCTTGTTTGTTTCTCTTTTTAAAAGATCCATTCACATGCAATTTACAAATTAGTCACTACCTGCACAACAGCATGGAAAGAAGTAGACCTGGGACTAGCAGAGAAACAAAAACTTGTTTATCTCGTTAGAGCATATTAGTGACATTCACTATCTTTTGACTAGAGGCCAAATTCCATTCTCAGGGCACCACTAAGGGCTGTATTAATGGTTGCTGGCATTTCAGTGGGCGATGTCACTAAAGCTCCCCCCTCCCATACATTCCTATCTCCCTCTACATTCCTCCCTTACACTGCAGGGTTCAAAGTGAGTAGTTTGCAGAGGGAAAGAGGGAGGTAACCTTGACAGAAATGTTGGAAGTAGTGTCCCCTTGGAAAGCTTGTCAGAATATCTGTCATTTGGTGTACACGCATTTCAAAAGGCAAAAAAAATGATTTTTCAGAAGTAAACTGATGAACCAGAGATAAGCCTTCCCTGGCAGAGATGCTTTGGCAATATCTAGACATACACAAAGTGTAAATTCAAACATTCACATATTATTTATCATAAAATTTTGGCATTCAACTTATTTTTGTTCTGCCTTCTTGTTCGCTTTTCCGATACTCTATTCCATTTTTGCAACAGCTGCACTTCTCTGACAACACAGATCAAAAAGCTCAGGGTGAAGCATGTATAGTGGGAGACAAAACATTCTGAGTCAATGGGATACAGCTATAGAATAATCTTCCAGAGGAGATCGGGCAAATCCAGTCTGTCCATCTGTAGGAAATGCTACAAAGCCTTCCTCATTGAGAAAGCCTTTCTCCATAAGTAACATTTGCAGTATGGACATCTCTTTCTAATCCCAAACCCCTAACAGATGGGTGACACCTCCTAAAACAGGCAGGCACATAAGCTGTTAATCATTTTCAAGATACATTTTCTCTATAAAACAAAGTATTTATTCAGAACAAAAGCATTATGAAGGCTGGCTGGTCACTGGTTAACCCTGTCATTGGGAGAGAATAGGATGGAAGGTCCTGAACTAAACTCAGACTTGCTAAAATGACCACAGTGAATTGCAGAAGGAATTGCAGTCTAAATCCCCAGGTCTGGAGAGCGAGGAACACAGGTTCCCATTCTGAATCAGGTGATGGCTAAGGGGCCTGAGACCTGAGTGGGGTGCCCTGAAGGAGGCCACAATATGATTTAAAGTGCAGTGCTGTGATATATAGACAGGCCTTTTCCTTCCTCTCCCCCTCCCCCCAACCTCCAATGTCTGTTCTTCAATCTTTCCTTCCCTCTCCTTCTGCTTTCTCCTTGCATTACATTTTGTTCTTCCTTCCCATCTCGTTGGCTCTTCTTATCCCCTTCTCCCTCCCTTCCTCCCAATCTCACTTTCTCTTTTTTAGCTGATCACTCTCAGGCTCTCCCTTTTTCACTCAACCCTCTCAGTTCCTTTCCACTATCTCCCCACTCCTACTCCCATCTGAAAAATACTCACTTTTCCCTTTCCAATGCTCCTCCTCAGGCTCTCTCTAAAGTACAATTTAGAGGTGTTTTATAAGTATTCATTATATTCTAATAGCCTAGTGTAGACAAAGCTATGCATATTTTAATATGTTCTAAGCTGGTCAAGCTATCATGATATACTGAAATCTATTTCCATCACTTTAGACAAATTACAAAAAGATAGCTGCTCTATTACAATGCTATTGAAATTTGGAAAAAAATGTCAAGAAACAGTAGAAAGAAATACCCAACAATAAAGTTAAATTGCAGGCAATGGAGAAGTAGATTCACTTACGCCACCTCATTTTCTTGCCAATATTCTCAATACAAAGTACTTGGGTAGATGCTGCTATGACATCGGCATCTAACTATCAGTCGTGTCAAACACAATAAGTCAGGGCTGGAGATCAACCATTCAATTAATATATGTTTGCTGTCCAAGTTTTAAAGAAAGTCAAACCACTGAAATGTTGGAAGTCACTGGCTAAGCACCTGAACCCAGAGTTTGTTGAAGTGATAAACCAGTTTTTGATGGCAGTAGCCTTTTTTGCAGATACAGAAAGAATTTTTTTTTCGTCTGAACTAGTTCATTCGAAGTTGAGAAACTGACTCAGAGTTAAAAAAAAAAAAAAAAAAAGAAGCTTACTTTCTGTTTCCAATATATGGGTGGAAAAGAATGAGATCTACTGGTTCTAAAAACTTGATGGATGTGGAAACCAGATACATAATTAGCTCAATTTACCAGCATTAGTAATTCCTTCATTTAATAAATAAGTTAGTTTTAAATGCAAAGCATGTTTTGATAAACATTTTCCCTTATGTATCCATCACATTTAAGGTAGTTTCATTTATCTAATAAAAAAAACATTTAAGTGCTGTTTTTATGTATTTTTAATTGAATTCCAATTTCCATCTAAAGGCAGCTTGACACAAATGAGTAAAAAAAAATAATCTATTAAATAAGAAACGCCTCTGACCATTTTCTAACATGAGAGTAAAAATTAAGACTCTGAATAAATGTAAATTAAGCTATATAATTGCTTGGATACATGTATATAAATACTGCATAGCGTATAGGTGTGCCATATTTAAACAGTGAAAAAAGAGGACACGCCACGAGGGCCCCGGCCCCGCCCCCATTCCAACCCCTTCCCCGAAGTCCCCGCCCCAACTCCGCCCCCTTCCCGAGCACCCCAAATTCCCCCTCCTCCCTCCCACCCCCCGGACTCCAGCTGCTGCTGCGCTGGGGAAGTTGCTTTGGCCCCCGCCACGGTGGATAGTGGCGGGAGCCGGGAAAGTTGGAGCCCAGGGAGGAGGCGGCTGCACGCTCGGATGCCGCCGCCGCCTCCGTGCCCCAGCAGATCAGAGGAGTTGCTAGTTTTGGCTTTGCTGCAGCCATTCTCACTCGGGGTCCCCTTACCATGCCTCCCTATTTTCCCGGACATGTTCGGCTTTTTGGAAATTCCTCACGGACGGAGATTTGAGGACCAAAAAGTTGGACATGTCCGGGAAAATCCGGACGTATGGTAACCCTAATAGTGTATCTTCCTGATTAGCAAAAACTACCAACAAACAGTGTAAATCCATATTTCTTTGCAAATCTACATGTTTTAAATGGATATACCAACCAATGAGAATGAACTCTCTTTAGAAAAATAACTAAAAAGTACAAATGCATAACAAAATTAAAATCAATTATTTAAATCAAGGTTTCAATCCTGCTTTTTGATTAAAATTATGATTAAGATTGACGATTTAAATCAATCCACCATGGTATCCATCTCTCCTAGATGGGGCCAGTGCAGGCAACTGTAGACTTGAGAAGTTGAATATATAGACAACCAAAAGTAAATGATGGACAGGAATTCAGACATACCAACATCCAAAAAAGAATTGTCTAAAAATAGCATAAAATGTTTTTAAAATGTTGCTGGCTTCAGATTAAACTATTATTGAAATATCAGATTTACTTTTCTTGATATGGTTTCAAAATTTTCAAATGTAGAAGCTGTAGTCATTTATTTTCTAATAACCCTACAGCAAATTATTTTCAGCAAACATATGGATTGACAGTCACAGGCATGTAAAGGCTTCAACAAACAGAAACGAGGGAGAAAGGGAGCCATTATTTCAGTAATTACTAGAGTATCTTGTTGGTTAGGAGGGGACAGAGTGATACTTTACAAATGGAAATCCATACATTTATAGCTATGAATGTGTTCTTTAATTTGCTTAGCCTACAACTAAAATAATGCTCACTGCTAGCACAGAAACTGAATCTATTTACTTTCCAACTGGCGGAACTGATGTTTTCCTTGGAATGAATAAGCTCTTTTTGAAATGTAAAGTCGAATTACCAAAGCGATATTATTCTCAAATAAATTTATTTGTTGACACAGCTGAGCTCCATCTTTAGTTGACAGTACACTTCTGTGATAGTGTGGGCAAGTAATGCAACCAACTCCATATCAGACTCCATATTTGGTTTATCAAAAGATAGTGGGGGAAGGAAGTCTGAAAAAAATTAGGTTAAATGCCTGTTTTGTTCCTTTTTAATGGATATTGTTTTATTCTCAATCTACTTCAATCTTAAAAATCAAGTAAAGCTCCTTATCCTTAATTTTTAATCCCTTTATAAGACTAACAGTGCAGACGAGCAGTAAAAGAGAACGTTACCAGACATGAAATACCGGTATGTAAGAAATAAATGATTATGTACACCACAAAAGAAAAAAAGCTAAAGATGTTAAACAGGGCCACAGATTTAAATATTCTAATACTTGTGATGCACAGAATTAAATTCATCTTTGCGAGTGAAATGCTTGTAATGGGGGTACAGTTAACACAGCAGTGGGCACTTATTTCCTAAACATACATATTATATATCTAATATATTTTTGGTAAAACTAAGAGCTACAATATTATCTGTCTACTACATGTAGCTTACTTTTTTTTAATTCAACAATCTCTCTCCTCACCCTCCAAGCCAAATTATTATTCTCAGTCATTAGAATTATGAGCTTGTATGTCACAACACTGGTGTAAAGAAATCTTCCTTGGTACATAAGTGTTGATACATTCATTGAGCCAAGATAACTATAGGTTTTCATCCAAGTGACAGCACAAAACAACTTAAATCAAGGCAAGAAGGAAGGATAAAGTGTAGGCAAATAAACTATCTAGTCAAGTTTCTTCCTTTTTCACACTTGTAGCTAAACCATGATCAGCCCAGCTCCATCATGGACACTCGTTGTGAGCAGCCAGTCATACAAATTTTAATTATGAGCAGTCCAAAGAGATTGAACTCATACTGGGGAGTGTGGATAGTGGTCAAGCAGTCATAAAACCTATGAGCTCCTGGAAATGGGGGCTGAATACTCACCTTCAGAGGTATACTTGGCCCTACCCCTACATAAGGGGAGATGGACTAGATGACCTCTTGAAGTCCCTTCCAAACCTACATTTCCATGATTTTATGATTCTTGAGGGCCATCCAATTTGTTTAGAAGACATCCCTTGGTTTGCAAAGTTGGAGTTTGGTGTTTTTAAAATACCCATGTCTTCGCTTTCCTTTGATATTATATTTCCATAATATAAACAGATACTTTATTAATGGATATCAACTCCTTTCTGTGCTTTAGGTGTACATCCACTGCATATCAGTAGTTTCTTCTTGCACAGAAAGACATTTTATGGTAAATTTTGACCCCCAATTTAAAATTTAATAAAAGTGGTTTTAGAATATTTTCCTGTCTGATTCCTCCTTCATTCATTTTCTTCTCTTCTCCTCCTCCTCACAAGGGTTTTGGGTTTTGAGGGGGGAAGAAGGGGTAATTTTATTTTTCCACCACTTACTCTCTTTCCATGATGTAATTTGTAAACCAAATAGCAGCAGAACAGTGGGCAGGAGTTCATGTGCCAGAATCTTGGCAAGTGCATTTGAGTACTAAACACTGTTACATATTGGCATAGAGGTAATAGCATTCATCTAGTGTGCGAATAGAGAAGCAGTTATAAGTTCTAAAGAACAACAGAAAACAAGAAAATTTGTTCCTTTCCAGCACTAAGAAATTGACATGAGAGGGTCCTCCTGTGGTGTCACTCCTTACTACTCTGTCCCACCCCTACAAAGGGGTTGAGGCAAGGTTCCTTAGGATGTGTCTTCACTTGGAAAAAAGGAATGTTTTATCTTGTGTTAACTAACACATGGTAACCAACACGAGGTAAAATCCTAGTGAAGACAGGGCAGTTTGTAGTTTTCACATGTTACCAGGTTGTGGTAAGGACTGTGGGGAGCTGAGGGTTGGGACACCTCAGGTTCAATATGAAATGGACAATGGCTTGCACCCTGGGGTTTTTTATTAGGGTTGACTGTACCAAATGCTTGAGCCACTTGGGACAAGATCTTTGGCTCAAGTCCAATTAATTCAATACAGTCATATGGATCCCCCTTCCGCTACAGACAAGAAAACAAGTATTACACCGCACTGGTTCAGCCCTTCCACAATATAGTGTCTCACATCTGAAAGTTACCCAAAGGCTCTGCTAACAGCAATAGTGGTAGAAGCCATGGAATAAGACTTATCTTTCATTCCATAATTAAACCTTGCTGACATCTTGCAAGCAGAAATCTGGAGTTGGCCTAGATCTGTAATTCAGGCAACCATTATAAATTAATTTAATGCTGCTATGTGGAGATGCACCACACTCTCCTGACAAAAACTGTATGGTAGTATACTATACCATCACAAAGAGAAACAATACAAACCACTGTGTATAAACCAATGTCCTTGTACTAGTTTTCTCACCAAATGTAGACACACTTTAACTCTTAACTGAAATAGGAAGAAGGGAATTTGATTTGCACTTTGGAGGTGGAGGAATGGAGAAGCTATAACTTGGTCAGACTTCATTATTTTATTTTTTATTACTGTTCTTACTACTGTTCAATTGATGAGAACACAAATTAGGTCAACCTTCTACAAAAATAAGAGATTTAGCTAAGTTTTCTGTGATTAATATTTTATTTATTTTTATAAGAAAAAAATCTCACAGCTCTTTGTATCTTTGGGATTCAAATCCACAAGTCCATGGCCTAAAACAACTGATTTACCACCAAGAAAACTACCTCACATAGTTTGCAGGATATGTTTCAAAAATTCCGCCAATAGTCATTTAATATATATCTCCATATCTGTTAGGAGTTTCAAGACATCTACAGCATTTTTTTAAGGCTTAGAATTCCAAGAGGTTAAATTAGAAAGCGGAAGTTAAATAATTATCCATTTACCTAAGTTTTTAGCAAGACAATTATAAAATATGTTTCACTTGTTGTGGAAGCAAAAGTGGGTTCAAAAATGTGCTAAGCTCTTTACATAATGATCAAGAAGCGAACCACAAATACTTAGGGCCTAATTCTAGGCTTTTGAGCTCAATGGGTTTGCATAGGGATAAAGAAGATTAGAATTTGGCCATTAGCCTTTACAGCTACTATGGCAACATTATTCAGTCATCTTGAAAAAAACGCAAGTCAATTAAAGCAAAAGATATCTCAGATCATCTGGAAATGAAAATGTTTTCCTGTTCTTTCCTTTCAAATATTTTTACACACACTTCCCCTCCCCCATCAAAATAGCATACATTAAGCCTCCATTTTATAACAGTCTCCTAAGGGAGTAATACTATTCAAGCTAGCTATAGTTTAAAAAGAAATGTTGCCAAATCATAGTACAGTCATTCTTACAGGTCGCTTTAGAAGTCAATTGTATATTTTACCAAGGCAATCATTCCATTACTTCAGAAAACAGCTTCAAAATAAAGCAGGTTAGCCAGCATGTTAGACTGCCATATAGAAAGTTACACTTTGTGAGCAAATACTTCTGTACAAATAGTAAATACATTCTGACTATTATATTCGATTTGCAGGGAAATTCTAGGTCTTAAACTCGGTAAGTAATGCAATGGGAAAGTAAGCTTTCAATGATGAAATCTTATAAACACAAATCCAAACAAAGCACAAAGTACCTAGAATTATCAGGTTATGCTCTCTTGAAGGACATGGCAACTTTCAGAAGCAAACAATACGAAAAACCAACTGCAATCCAGCGTTAAGCTTTGAACTAAGTTGAAGACCAACAGGAAAATGAAAATTTTCCTTTAGGAATAGGCTTTTTTTTCTTTAAATGGTGAGGAAAGTAGCATCAAATTACTTTTGATTTATTTTTTAAATTGACTAGGTGTAAAAAATTTTAAAGGACCTAAGTGACACAGAACCCTAAAAGTCTCATTTTTAAGGCTCCTAAATCTCACTGAAAGTCTGTGGGCTTGAGGGACTTAGGATCAAGTCACCTAGTCACTGCTGAAAAATTTACCCTGGTTTCAAATTGACAGTGTCCCTTGAATACTCTTCCAGTTTTTCATTTATTCATAAATCAATTGATTTTAGGTTTAACTATACTTAGATTTCAATGATCACCTCATGAAACTTGCAAGAAAAGCAAAGTAGAGGTTTCACTGTGCTTCAATCAAACTTCAAGAAGAATTAAAAGAGCAAAGTTCGGTACAATTTTTATAGTTATATACAGGAAGTACCGGTACCGAGTGCTATAAACAAAAGTTGGATCTGCCTGCGGCTATTTTCAGTGTTAACACATTCCATGCTCTAAAGGCAAAAATCCCCAGCATGCAATTCAGAATGCATGTCAGACTTGTCTGACAAGACAGTTGTTTGAAGTCATTAAATTTAGCTTGCTGTCACAAAACACTGAGCCTGGGTGAAGTTAAATAGTATGTGCATCTTTTTTCAGTCATTCAATCTTCCAAAGTTGACTTTGGCTTACTCACCCAACAAGCTCTTCACTGTATCTCATTATTGGTGCCCTTACAACAAAAGTAGAGCAGCAACTATTTTTTCCTGAGTATTATTTTTAAATTATTAAAATAATTCAGACAGTACTAAGATTGAATTACACTTACAAAAATTAATAGAAATAGAGCATTAAATATGAAAATCTTCCCTTAATCCACCTCCTAAGACTAACAGCTTTCATTCTAATTGAACTTGTCTATCTAAAGCAGAATTTTATGATAGTCTTTAAAACAGTTTTGGGTATTTTCTTTTATCATGGGGTCTGTTTTTTGTGGGGGGGGAGCGGGGTTAGGAAAAAATTTTATAAAGACAAAAGAACTGTCTCACTGTAAGACCCTTCTGTGGCCTTCATTTTGATGTGTGTTAGAGGGCACAAATTTATTTTAAAAAATGTTCAAAACTTTCTATTCTTCAACTTAGCAGAAGTATAAAATATTACTACGGCTCCCACACACTACAGTATTACAAGTAATATTTGTCCAAGTTTGAAATGAACAGCAGCTAAAGTTGGCTACTAATATCAGCTGAAGGAGGGGGAAAAAAAAAAAAAAATCCTGACAGCCTAAGCTCAGATCTTGAACTAGTTCTGTTTTGACTTACATGGTTTAATATTTATTGACTTGCATTTTTAAAATTCATACAAGCATTTTGGTCAACTTTTAAAATTATTTTTTTTATTAACATGGAATTGCAACAAAACATAAGACAACTTACAGTCTCGATAAAGCAAGTAAAAAGAAATACCACTACAAAGCCCTGGTCTACACTACGAGTTTAGGTCAAATTAGCAGTGTTAGATCGATTTAACCCTGCACCCGTCCACACGACGAAGCCATTTTTGTCAACTTAAAGGGCTCTTAAAATCAATTTCTGTACTCCTCTCCGATGAGGGGATTGGCGCTGAAATCGACCCTGTTGGGGTAGTGTGGATGCAATCGACGGTATTGGCCTCTGGGAGCTATCCCAGAGTGCTCCATTGTGACTGCTCTGGACAGCACTCTCAACTCAGATGCACTGGTCAGGTAGACAGGAAAAGCCCTGCAAACTTTTGAATTTCATTTCCTGTTTGCCCAGCGTGGCGAGCTGATCAGCACAGGTGACCATGCAGAGCTCATCAGCACAAGTGACCATGGAGTCCCAGAATCGCAAAAGAGCTCCAGCCTGGTCCGAACGGGAGGTACTGCATCTGATCGCTGTATGGGGAGACGAATCTGTGCTATCCAAACTCAGTTCCAAAAGACAAAATGCTGGAATATTTGAAAAAAAAATCTCCAAGGGCATGAAGGACAGAGGTTATAACAGGGACCCGCAGCAGTGCCGCATGAAGCCTACCAAAGAACCAGAGGGGCAAACGGCTGTTCCGGGTCAGAGCCCCAGACATGCCGCTTCTATGATAAGCTGCATGCTATTCTAGGGGGTGCCCTACAACTATCCTGCCGCTGTGCTTCCCTCCTCCCCCACCCCTCCCGGGCTACCTTGGCAGTTATCCCCCCATTTGTGTAACGAATTAATAAAAAATGTATGAATTTGAAACAACAATGACTTTATTGCCTCTGCAAGCGGAGATCAAAGGGGAGAGGGGAGGGTGGTTGGCTTACAGGGAAGTAGAGTGAACTAAGGGGGCGGGTTTTCATCAAGGAGCAACAAACAGAATTTTCACACCGTAGCCTGGCCAGTCATGAAACTGGTTTTCAAAGCTTCTCTAATGTACGGTGCACCCTGCTGTGCACTTCTAACTGCCCTGGTGTCTGGCTGCATGTAATCAGCGGCCAGGCGATTTGCCTCAACCTCCCACCCCACCATAAATATCTCCCCCTTACTCTCACAGATATTGTGGAGCACACAGCAAGCAGTAATAACGATGGGAATATTAGTTTCGCTGAGGTCTAACCGAGTCAGTTAACTGCACCAGCAAGTTTTTAAACGTCCAAAGGCACATTCTACCACCATTATGGACTTGTCATCCTATAGTTGAACTGCTCCTTACTACTGTCTGGGCTTCATGAGCCATGGGACCAAGGGGTAGGTGCGACTGTGCGGTGCTGCCGACTGGGAGAGCAGCCTGAGGCAGAAGCCTCCAGCTGACATGATATTCCAGGCAGGACTGAATCTCCATTAGACGAAACTTAAAGAAGAGAATGACCTGCAGTCATTCCCATTTTTGTCCAAGCGCCCCCGACCGACCTCACCGAGGCCGGCCAGGAGCACCTGTGTCTGCCCAGGCGCCCCCGACCAACCTAACCGAGGTCAGCCAGGAGCACCCACGGGACGACGACAACAGCTAGCAGTCGTATTGCACTGTCTGTCGTCTGCAAGGAAAGGCAATGGAATGCTGCTGTGTAGCACTGCAATACCGCGTCTGCCAGCAGCACCCATGAGACATACGGTGACAGTGAGCTGAGCGGGCTCCATGCTTGCCGTGGTATGTCGTCTGCACGGATAACCCAGGAAAAAAGGCGAGAAACTATTTTTTGCCGTTGCTTTCACGGAGGGAGGGAGGAAGGGAGGGGGCCTGATGACATGTACCCAGAACCACCGGTGACAATGTTTTTGCCCCATCAGGCATTGGGAGCTCAACCCAGAATTCCAATGGTCGGCAGAGACTGCGGGAACTGTGGGATAGCTACCACAGTGCAACGCTCCGAAAGTCAACGCTAGCCTCGGTACTGTGGACACACCGCTGACTTAATGCACTTGGTGGGGACACACACAATCGACTGTATCAAATCGATTTCTAAAAAAATCGACTTCTATTAAATCGACCTAATTTCGTAGTGTAGACATACCCAAAGAGTACCACTTAAAAATATTAGAAATGAACTCAGTATTATTTCTTCTCTTTTCCACATGCTAATCAGGAAAACTTATCTTTTAGTCTCACCTTTGACAGGCAATTGGATAATCACTAAAGAGCCGATACTCACACGCAATTACTTTTCTGATTTCTGAGGTTCCAAAGGCATGAGTGTTTAATGGAGAAGTTTGGAGAAAGTAACAGGTAGAAGTGCAGCAGTACCAAAACACTCACTCACTATCTTCTTTATCAAGCCAATCCTTACTCTAAGATCAGTTTAAAAACCAATCAGAATCTTGTTTGAGTAAAAATAAGAATTCTCCTCTTTTTAAAATCTATTTATTTATTGGTGATGAGACACCAACTTTGCACCTTTGGAGTTGGTACATGGCTGTGAAATCACCTAAGAGACCCAAACCAGATAATAAAAAACACAGATCTGAATAATGCCACCATAGTCACATTATGGTGGCCTAGTGGAAAGAGCAGTGGACTGGGATCCAAAAGACCTAGGTTCTATTTTCAGCTCAGCCACTTGCCTGCTGGATGACACTGGACAAGTCATTTCACCTTCCTGTACCTTAGGTTCCTCATCTGTAAAATAGGGATAATGATGCTTGCCTCCTTTGTAAAGCACTTTGAGATCCACTGAGCACTATATAAGAGCACGGTGGTATTATTCTTGTAAAATACCAATGATCCACATCAACTCTCTGTTCCAGCCTGCACTACCAGAGAAGTGCTCTGTTCAGCTGAGATACAGCATTCTGCTTAGCCAGAGTCAACTGCTCAATAAATTATGAAACAGGAAGGGGCAAAAAATACATGATTTACAATCCAGTGATATATTGAATCGAGTAATTTTCACTTAGCTGTCAATAGAACTGAACCAACAGAGCAGAACTAGTAAAAGACGAAAGATACATGTAACAATTAAGGACCAGGGAACATCCGAAGCAATTTCCAAGAGTTCTAGAAAAAATATATCTTGAGTGGCAATCCAAAGTCACAGGGCAATGACCTTGGGTTAATGGAAATTCCGATCACTAGCTCAAAATAAGGTGTATGGTAAAAACCCTGCTCCCACTGAAATCAATGGGAGTTTTGGCACTGGTTTAAATGGGAGCAGGACTCAGCCCTAAGTGCCGTTAGATTTTATTTTTTTTAAAGTAGCCACTTAGTTTTGCCCAAACATAATAAACAAATATGAGCCAAGTTTCATCCTGAAGTATATTTTTATAGCCAAGTGATAAACTTCTTAAGTTCTCATTTTTATTTTGAGTGTTTACTTCATGCTCTGATTAATCACAAACCTGCCCTCACTATATTTCTGTAGAAGACTGGCAATTGTCATGCCTTACCTGACTTTCCCAGTGTTATTCCCATCAGAAAAAAATGTGTACCTATGAGCCATATGACAGGACCTAGGTGATTTTGTAAATTAATTTCTAGAAAATGGTTTAAGTAATTGATAACAAAAAGACAATTATAATATATCAATAGTTTTACACATTGCAAATAGAAAGTAAAATTTTCAGTGGTTTCAATGAAACTAGACTAAAGCACTTTTGGAAATTTTCCCTCAGTTAAAAACATTCTTATGGCAGAACAATGTGTCTGATAATGCCACTGTACGTTATACTAATCTCTACAGATAAGCAGTTATATCTGCCTAAGTAACTTGCTTAAAAAAGTTACTTCCTGCATGTCTACTATCAGCTAACAAGGCCTCAGATATATTCCAAGGAGGTTCAAGAACCCTAGAAATTTCAACTGATTGTCCACAATATTAGAGAGACAAGGTCGGTGAGGTAGTATCTTTTATTGGACCAACTTCTGCTGCCGAAAGAGACAAGCTTTCGAGCGCTCTCTCTAATATTTAGGGACCAACATGGCTATCACTACAATGGCCACAATAGTGTAATTTCACTCTGTTTGTATTGCCTGAAGATTTGTTACCTGAAGACTTTCATTTCTGTGATACTAATACTAATGTATTATTTTTGCCTATTCTCTCTAACTGTTGGTAGAGGTAAAGTGAGGTCTACAATTGGTGCTGGGCTTGAATTTGGAACCTTAGAACCTCATACTTTCTCCAGCTCTAACTTTGCTTAAACACCACAATAGTTCTCATCTCTTCCCATAAGGATAGCAGTTTACCACACACTGAAATAATTCCTGTTAGAATTTGAGGAGTGTCTTAGGGATATATCTGCTACTACCACCTGGACTGTTCATTAGAGTCCTATTTATTTTAAAACTAACAGTGGATCTTATTTTGAGGCAATAAGTCATTAAAGAACACACTTATCTGGCAACCGTCTGCACCTTATTACTAAAAGGACTTTTCTTCTTGTTTTTAAGACAACTTCTCAAATTTCCCTGGTAACCTCATGAACTTATTTGGAAGAAAGGATGCTGAAGCAATTAGAACCAGAAGACCTCAGTTCTAATTTTTGTTTTACCACAGGCTTCCTGTGGGATCCCATCACTCAACCTTTCTGTGCTTCAGGTTCCACAATTGCAAAATGAAGATAATATTTATCTTGCAAGCGTGAGGAGATTAAATTCACAAATGCTTGAAAAGAAATTTGAATGCCTCTGATAAAAGGCATTATATAATGGAACATTATCTCTTTTAACACATTTTATTTCAAAGTGACACCTACTTTGATTATTACCCATCAGATTTGGATTTTACTGAGTGTTGATTATTATTTGTATAAACATGGACTTAATTGGTTTTTTTTCTCACTGCTTGATATCACCAGTTCTTGGCTTATGTTATATTGCAAATTATTTCTTATATATTATACTAGCTTACATTAAGGCTGCAAAGACTAAGACTCAAAAGTTAGGAAATGCCAGAATTTGCCCTCTTCTGTGACTTATGATAGTCTCTAACTACATGATCACATGTAACAAATGAGGCAGAAGTCCTACAGACACTGGCTTCAATCATAACACAACCCCATTCACTCCCGGAGCACTGTCCATCCTATACATTGATGGAAGCAGGGGTCCTGTGGGGAAAAAATAATATGCAATCAATTGTGTATGTGCTATTAAGTGATCTGCAATTCTTCAGAGACCTGTAACTTGGATGCATTTGGGTGAAATTTCACAGGGACAGCCAGAGGCAAATTTCTGGCACTAGGTTGAGCCTCCTGTCAAACTTCAAGCCCTTGTTCCTGAACATGCAGACCCTAGAACTTCTCAGTGAAAAAGGCTGTAAGAATTTTTAACATGGGCAAAAATATACTTTTTCCCAAGTTTGTTCTTCAAAGTTACTGAATCATTTTAGCTGAAACTTTCCAACAAAGTTCAGCCTGAGGCAAGCACCTAACTGGAAAGTTTCAGCCCAAACAGTTAATGTTTGGCAAAGTTATAATCAGCTGAAAGCTGGGACTTATAATTGAAAGCACTGGGCAAGCTTAACTATAGGTGGTGCTACCAACACCGCCTATGAGTCTGCACCTACAGAAACCAGATGTGTTAAGAGTTCTACTATAAAACATAACTATTTTTGGAGTTGTGGTCACTGGAAAAATTTAGGCTAGGCTTGTATTCTTGTCCACACAAACTTTCAGTTACTCTTTCAAAGAAGCCAGGATCTCTCTTTAATCCCTGATTGATGCTTCTGGACAAAATAATTCTTTTTATTCCTAGTCTCATCCTATATTCTTTCCACCAACTTTCACTCGAATGAATAGCTTTTTCCTATGGGGATGACAAATATCATGTGTCCTATCTTGTAATAATTCTAAAGGAGAGTCAAACTATGAATCCTTAATCTTCTCTTTGAATTCTATAGATATTTCTGACCTTATTGCCAAGGTGTGTGTCTATTTCCCCCCACACCCCAGTAACTTCTGCCTTTCATTTCCGATTGCTACCATTGTTAGTTTTAAAATGTTTTATGGGATACTTCCACATGCTCTTAAGCATTTTCTTGTGAACATTATTTTAAAATAAAACTCCACTGGAGTCTCATTGCACTGATAATTTAATCAACCTCATCCATTGTTTGTTTCTGTCCAAACTCTTTGAACATGTCCCCAAAAACATGTTGTTCTTTTTTTCAACCTTATAATTTAATAGTCTGGCTTTAAGGGTGGTTAGCGACCTGAAATTATATTATTTACCTTTTTGTAGCCAATTAATGGTTTATTACCTGCCTTAATTTTATTAGCTCTTACAGCTGTACAAGAAGAATAATGTTAACTATGTGATGTTTATTTATGACCTGCTCATACTTATTTGTCAGGAGTCTACACTGCAGTGACTTTGTTCATCTCTCTTCAATTGTTCTTTGTGTAAAGTTTTCAAAAGTGCGTAAGATCAATAGAATTTAGACTCATAAATCACACAGGAGTTTTTGAAAATCTGTCTTTTAGACAGAGGGTGGGAATAATACATTATTAGATGTTCTTAGTTATACTGCAATATGAGGTCTTAACCCATATTGAGAAGCTAAAATTGAATACTGTTTGTATAAGGATGGAAAACAGGTTTAGATTTCCTTCCCCACACTTTTGGATGTTTGGTACTGTATTTTTTTTTTTTTTAAAAGGTTGACTAAAAAGTTTTATTGGTTGGATCTTTTAAGCAGCTTTTCATCTTTGTCATTAGTAGGTGTTTGTTTTGTTTTTACAAAGGGATAACATCTTCCCCTTGTGTCCTGTTTCTTGTGTCAGGAACAGCTTGCTACCAAAAAGTGGCTCTCAGTCTTTCTGAAATTCATAACTATTTTAACAATGCCTACTGACAACATTTTAGTTCACCCATAAAGCAACACTAAATTAATGGACTGTTGGCTACCATTCCTTCCAATACCATTTTTTTTTTTGTTCCATACAAAATTAATTGAGCTATTTAATTTGTCATTCTTGTTATTTGAGTCAGTCTTGTATTACTCCTCTAAGCAACTGCACCAGTGAGGTTTTATGTGGAGGACCAAGTTTCATATGTTACAGTACAAGAGTTTCATCATACATTAACCAAATCTTTATCCATTTATATCCGAGTTGCTCTGATATTCTTGAGCTTTTGCACATTTGACCCCAGTTTCATGGTATGTGATGCCTTTTAAGATTCAATGATTATTCTTTTAGTTTCTGTAATATTTGATTCTAAATAATTTTGAATGGTTTAACTTTTTTGTACTTTGAGTTGGATGTTCCTTATTAACTTGTAAAGAACAATATTTATCAATTAATAAGGCCATACCAAATCTGTGGCCATCTAGGAACTTCACAGTGTTGTCATTATACTGCACAGTAAAGACACTTGGAATTTGATATTAAAAATGGGGACAGACTTCAGATCCTTCTTTTCAAAAGCAAAGGCCCCTGCCACCTAACCAAAAAAAAATTCCCACTAACTTAGTTCTAATATTGGGACTACTATGACATAATTAAATGGTTCAGATTCTATATAGTAGAGGGCAGAGACACAAAACACATATTAGCCTGCTCATTACAATACAATCATTTTATATTTATTCAAATAACAGCTACATGAATGATTAGAAACAAATCTCTCTAAGAAGTGAACAGTGACACTTTGTCATATGTTTCTAGAATTCAAAGAACGACTTCTCTAAATGTCTGTGGAGTACTAATTTTTGTTTTAATGTTTCATTAGTAACACTGTAGCTAGGAGAAGAACAATGTAGGTTTCACCCACTCATGGCCACAGATAACTTTAAAAGAGTGTTCCCAAAGCTCTCTCTCAGCCTGACACAGAGCCCATCCAGTAGAGATAGAAAAATGTTATCATTGTACAAGGTACTGTTGAGACCTCATTTGGAATAGTGTGTGCAATTCTGGTCACTGATGTTTAAGAAAGATACATTCAAATTGGAACAGGTGCAGAGAAAGACTACTAGCATGATCAGAGGAACAGAGAACCTACCTTACAAGAGAAGCCAAGCTTCTTCAGTCTCAACCAAATGAAGGCTATGGGGAGATATGATTTTTGTCTTTAAATACATGAGAGGGATAAACACCAGGAGGGAGAGGAATTGTTTAAGTTAATGGCCACTGTTGGCACAAGAATAAACTGATATAAACTGGCAATCAAACAACTTTAGGCTTGAAATTAGATGAAGGTGTCTAACCATCAGCGAAGTGAACTTCTGGAATAGCCTCCCAAGAGGAGCAGTGAGGGCAAAAAATCTAAAAGGTTATAAGACTGAGCTTGATAAATTTATGGAAGGGATGTTATGATGAGATTGCTTACAATGGCATATGGCCCATCTGTGACTGTTATTAGCAAATATCTCCAACGGCTGGAGATGAACACTAGTTGGGGAGGACTCAATTACTACAGAGAATTCTTTCCCAGGTGTCCAGCTGGTGGGTCTTGGCCACATGCTCAGGGTTACCTCATCAGCATATTTGAGGTGGGGAAGGAATTTTCCCTAGGTAAGATTGGCAGAGACCTTGGTGGATTTTCTCTCTCTCTCTGCAGCACAGGTCACAGATCACTTGCTGTTTGAACTAGAGTAAATGGTGGATTCTCTGTAGCTTGAAGTCTTTAAATCAAGATTTAATGACTTCTGTAATTCAACCAGAGGTTATAGGCATATTAGAGGAGTGAGTGGGTGAGGTTCTGTGGCCTGTGATGTGCAGGAGGTCAAACTAGATCAGGGGTCAGCAACCGACGGCATGCGAGCCGATTTTTGATGGCACGCTGCTGCCTACCGGGGTCCTGGCCCCACTCAGCCCCCCCGCCCACCGATTTCTCCTGCGGGGGCAGGAGGCAGAAGCTTGGTCATGCCGCCAGCCAAGCTCTCCCTTCCCTGCTTCTTCCCCCAGCGTAGTGCTTTCCTGCCCCTCCCCCTCCCCCTCCCCCTCCCCGCTGCCGATCAGCTGATCCCCCGGGGGAGGAGGAGCGGAGTGGAGCCAAGCCCAGCCGCAGCATGCTCGCTGCTCCAGGAAGGAGGCAGAGAAGAGTTGGGGACGGGGCCCTGGGGAAAGGGGTGGGGACGGGGCATATCCACTCCAGCCCTCTGCCCTGACCCCTGCACCCCCTCACACACACCCATCCCTCTGCCCTAACCCATGAACCCCCCCCCACACACACACCCAGCCTTCTGCCCTAACCCATGAACCACCCCCACACACACCTCCAGCCCTCTGCCCTGACCCCTGCACCCCCTCACACATACCCAGCCCCCCCACACCTCATGCCCTGACTCTTGCACCCCCCACATCCCCACCCCGAGCACCAAATGGGAGCTCCTGCACCCCCCCCATTCCCACCTGCACCCCCGGTCTGGGGTCCCTGCCCTGACCCCTGAACCCCCTCCACACACCCAGCCCTTTGCCCTGACCCCTACACCCCCCTCACACACACACCCAGCCCTCTGCCCTGACCGCTGCACCCTCCTCACACACACACCCAGCCCTCTGCCCTGACCCCTGCACCCCCTCACACACACACCCAGCCCTCTGCCCTGACCCCTGCACCCCCTCACACACACACCCAGCCCCCGTTCTGACTCCTTCACCCCCCACACCCTGACTCTTGCACCCCCCCACATCCCCACCCTGAGCACCAAACGGGAGCTCCTGCACCACCACCCCCACATTCCCACCTGCACCCCCGGTCTGGGGTCCCAGCTGCTGGCCCTTTGCCAGCCGGGGTCCCGCAAGCCCTGCTCAACCCGCTGCCGAACTAGGTGAACAGAACCCCAGGCCGGCAGCGTAAGATCAGTATTTTAATTTAAAATTAAATTAAGCTTCTTAAACATTTTGAAAACCTTGTTTACTTTACATACAACAATAGTTTAGTTATATAATATAGACTTATAGAGAGAGACCTTCTAAAAAACATTAAAATGTATTACCGGCATGCGAAACCTTAAATTAAAGTGAATAAGTGAAGAGTCGGCACACCACTTCTGAAAGGTTGCCGACCCCTGAACTAGATAATCATGATGGTCCCTTCTGGCCTTAAAGTCTTTGATATATCGCCTCTAATTAAATTAATTGGGAGAAAGCTGATTTTTTTTTAAAAATAGTTCATTTATACTTCTGTTGCTTTAAATAAATCAAAATCCTCCAAGAATACAGGTAGAGGCAAGAAAGTCTAATCTTATATACAACTATTTCAAGTAATCCAATATTTTGTTTTTGTCACTTTATACACATTCAAACTGTATATAGAAGGCTTGTTCATTTGACATAGAATTATTGCTCTTTTATGTAGTATTTTGCAACATAAATCACGTCGTTAAATCAGCAATTATACAAAAAGGAAGACCTGTGCAAGTTTAAGTGAGGATGACATCGGGGGGGCGGGTGAGGTGGGAGGGAGTGTGTTTCATAAGATTTAAAGTTGAATGTCAAAAAAGGTTATATTCTGGTTAAATTGCATACCTTTCACCACAACTAAACAATATAATTTTGCAAGAGCCAAGTTTCTTTTAGAAACGGAACTAACATCATTTGTCTGAATGAATCAGTTTCAATTATGTGGTTCAACCTGGCCTTACAATGCAAAAGGCTGGTCTGATCACAAATCCATTTATTCTGTTTATAAACTCACTATATTTTATACAGACATATATGTATAAGACTTTACACAAAAATTTATCATTTTATATAGAGAAGGGTTTAGACGTTTAACAGTCAGAGTTAATTATCCGAGAGTTAGGTACACTAACTCTCACCTTTGCATTGGGACATTTCATATGGAGGTCAGTTACAGTACATTCCATTGTCTTTTGGTACAGATTGCTGAGACAGTAGATTGTTTTAAAATGTCCAGTGGCAGATGGTGACTTCTGAAAGTGAGCAGGTAAAAGTGGCATGAAAAGTTTTGCTCTGAATCAATTTACAGAAACAGACAGAAGTCATATTATATTTGCCCCCAAATAATGTAGGCAACAACTACATTATCTTCCCTAAGGAACCTTCACTGAAAATATCCATGAAAGAAGCAGAAGGCATGTTGGGTTACTTCCTCAGCTCAAGGTGAAGTTCATTTTAATTTCCCAGAATAGTAAGGCTAAGAGCAAGAACAACGCCAATGGATGAAAACTGCTTGTTTACAAAAACGTAGCATCTAACCTGACTCACTCTACAAAGCTTTAGATATAGCACTGGGCACAGAGGGTTGTTTAAATGAATTATTTAGTCCTTGTGAAAACTGCTAGACTGACAGCTCTGACTACTTAAGTTCTCTATTTTTCCATAAGCAGATAGCGAAATTAATTGAATTTATCTTATCATAGAGACTACTCCGAGATCTGAAAAACATTTAATTGGGAGACAACCCCATAAGAATGAAGCACTAGAAGCAAGTACAGCATATAAAAGAGTTTGCACATGAACCTCAGCATGCAGTATTTGAGTGTCTATACCTAAACAGTGGGAGCAGAGGTGTGATAACTAGATTATGTAGAGAACTGTTGTACTGGTACCCCTACGGGCACTTATTTTCTTATAGAAATCCACTTCTTTTCCCATGCAGACTGTGAAAAGGGCCAGAAATTTGCCAGGTCTCCCTTGCTGGGGATTCCTCCAATACAGAGAAAAATAACTGTTTTAAATAATGGTGTTTTAGCTTTTTTTTTTTTTTTTTAGACTAACTCACCATTTATTAAAACAGTCATCAGTCCACACCTTTCTGTCCAGGCCCAAGGCTTAAACACCCATAAAATTTTAGATCTACAATTCCCTTTACACACACTATAACAATAATAGAAAAAACATGTTACAGCACGGACATCGCTAACCAAGACAGAGAGAACAGTGTATACTAGCACTGTTATTGTAATGCAGATGGACTCTATGAAAATAAAGCAGACATCCAGTGCTCACAAGCATGGGTTTTTTTTTTTTTAAATGACTGGTTATGCACAACTTTTTGTTTGTTTGTTTTTTAAGGACAAGCCCAAGAGGTCAACAGTCTGATTGTCTCACCTGTCACTGTTACCTGCAGATCAGAATTTTAGGATGGCCTTAAGATTCTCAATATGCAGGGTCCCTATAGGTTGAAATAATACAAAGGTAGCACTCAGTCTCTTGGAAAAGTATGTACCCAATATCTGCCCCTCATGCTTGTACTGCCCACATTGAAGCCTGTGATGCCTGTAGCCATCTACACTGCTATTTTTACCTTTGCTAGTGCAGATATGTCTACCCGAGCTAAAGTCACACCTCAAGATCGTGGTGTGTAGACATACCCCTAATAAAGGCTGACAGACGACAATGTTGCCTTCAAGTCAGTGACTGACCTATCAGGCCAAAGATTAAGGGAAAATGCGAGTCTATATAAGGGAAAAGCTCAGAACAAACACAGTGAAACCTCCTTGGGCAGAACTATATTACTTAAATAATTGGGGAAAGGCTTCTCTACTGGTTACAGAATGCCAGAGCACTGGGCTGCATGGCTGTGACTATATTTTGCCACCCTACATTCTTTATCCTAGTTGTCTATAACATGGCAAATGGATTTTTTAAGGTGACCCTCTCCATTTTTAAAGCCCTTAAATGTAGTCAGGTCACATCCCATTAAAATCTTTGCCATGAGCCTTGTTCTGTGCTCTGACACGACCAACTTCGTATGAGCTTCACCACTGAAATTTAGCTTGATTATCTACCAATCCTATGGGCTGTGGTGCAGCCATGTGCACCCTCTCCATTCCTCCCCACTTCATTGACACGGTCTCTAAAATGGTTAATGTTTTCAGATGCTCCCCATTTAAAATTACTCTGTGTCTGTGTGGAAACTTCTGATTTGCAGAAATGCTGTGCACTCCCAGCTGCCACTGAAGTCAACAGGAACTGTGCTCTGAACATATGAAGCACTATATAATGTTAAATATAATGGGGATAACACTACTATCCCTTCACTCCATCAGGCTGCTTTGAAAATAAATTCATTAATGTTTGTGAAGCACTTAGATACTGTAGAGATGAGCACCACTGGCTTTTCTATCTTCAGATCAAGGTTTTTATAGTATGAAGTAAATGAGGCCTGGGGCCACATGTTGAACAATGAGAAGAAAATAAAATATTGCATAGCTGCTAATTAAGTAGGAACCATCCATCCTGTACACAGAATTAAACAGATCCTGTGGAAAAAATACTATGTGATAATAGGATAGAGACTATCATATTGAATATACCGAATTGTGCCAAATTAAGGTTGCACAGGTAACTTTAGTTCTGGCATTCCTTAACTTTTGAGTGCGAGACTTTGCAACCTTAATAATGTTCTTTTAATGTAGGGTTTGTTTGGGTTAGATTTTGTGTAGTATATATTAAACAGAAAAAGAAAAGAAAATGTAAAGTCACAAATAATTTTAACTTAATTTTTGGTGAGTTATACAATTATTTTGGAATCCACACAGAGCTATTAAATAACCATCCAGGGGACAACAAAACAAACTTAATACCTCCCGTTATTAAGGTGTGCAAAGAAAGTGTCTAAAAAAAAGGAAAAATAAGAAAAGAGTTACCTTGTTACAATAAAGCATCCAAAGTTCATACAGCCTCTCTCTGGATGCCATTCCTTCACCTCCCCGTCTCTCCTTTTACGACAATTTGCATTCAAGATCCTACCATGCTCAGTTTATATTCCAAATTGTTCCCCCTGTACGTTTTTGCTTTTGTATCAGAATTCTGCCATAACCCAGGTGGAAACAATGTCAAGGATGAAAACAAATGGATCTCAATGTATCTCCTGGGTAAACAATGCTGCACAATTCAACCAGTCAAAGGCAACTGTCAAGTAGCTCCTCTTCATCAATGCCACTTCAGTATTAACCTCAGAGAGTAAAAATAAACGTTTCAGGCTTATGTTGTGAGAGAGAAATCCATATTTAAACACTGGAGACCTCAGGAACTAGGTAGAGACAATCTCTATTTCTCTTATCAGTGACATCTCTAACAAGGAACCAATTGGTTTACAGCCTTCATGATCTTGTGTTTTGCAGCTGAGTTAAACAGGAAAAAAACAGGATAAAGCTACAAGGCAGAGAATACAATACTCTTGGAGGTGTAGAAGAAAAAAAAAAGCCAAACAATATTAATGTGGATAATTGACCTGTAGAAAAAAAGAAATAAATTATGAACCAAAAAAACCAAACACAAATCCTATATGCTGTACATCTTATTTCTAGACTCCCATAACCCTCCCATGATCTTAAAAGTTAAATTAAATCTCTATATTAAGTTTACAAAATTAACTAAGGTTTGTTGCCTGCTTTATTTTCTTTTTTTCTTCTATTCCCTGAGACTCCACAGGCAAGCAGAATGCAGAACATCAGTAAGTTAAAACCCTCCCACCCTATGCCCAAAGCCAGGCTCTCCCCTGAGAGAAAGACGCAAACTAAGAAGGGAACCTGCAGCTCCCAGGTCTAAGGGCCAAAACATCGCGCTGCTTCCTAGTGTAGACACAGCCCAAGAGTTTCCCCTCAAACCCCAGCTGCAAAGGTAACAACAAACCCCAGAGGATTACCAATGAGTAAGAGCCGATAAAGGGCAAGCTGGCAGAGCCCTTGCCACAAATAGCCATCGCTGCTTCTTCCCCCTCTGGCAATTCCCACCCGCGCCCAGACCCCTCCCGGCCTCCCCCAGTTCTCCCTCCCCATGTCTGGTGACCCCCCGCTGCTGACTGCCCCCAGCCCCACTCCCCGCCCCCCGCCCCCGGGGCAGTGATCTCCGGGCCGAGGGGCCGACCCCCTCTGACACTCGCCTCCTCTTTCCATCGGTCCCTCCGCCCTTTGCCCTGTCAGCCGCCCCCGGCTCTCGCGTCTAGGCTCCGCCGGGCCCGGCTCCTCCCCACCCCGGTAGCTTACCCCGGGCGCAGGGGGCGGCCGGCCTGGGAGCGGCTCCTCTCAGCGCGCAGCCGCTAATGCAGCTGCCCGACACAGCTCGGCGGGGCGCAGGCAGGAGGCCGGGCCCGGCCGCCCCGTCCCGCCCACATTCCAGCGCAGCCGGCTCCGACTCCGGCTCTGGCTCCCGCCCCGCCGAGCTGGGGGGGGGGGGGGGGGGGGAGACGCCGCCACCTTGCCTCCTGGCGGGAATAGCCCCCCTGGCTCCGTGGGGGCCGGGCCCCGGGCGGGGGGTCAGGCCAGTCGCCCAGAGGGAAGGGCCTGTCCCAGGGAACCATCCATCCAGGCAGCCAGCAAGCTGGCCCTTAGCATGGGTGTCTCAGTCTGGCCCCTTCAGGGGCAGCAGAGGACCTGTCTCCTCAGCTGACTGCCTGGAGGGACAAGGGAGCATCAGTGTTAACCAATGTCCCCAGCCAGCACACAGCAAACACTCAGCAGGAGTGAGGTGTGTGAGAGGGGCTGAGGGGGGTGACCAGAGGCACCATGGTCTCCAGGCACCAGACGAGAAAGCACATGCCTGGGGCAGCACACTGTAAGGGGCGGCATTCTGGCCAATTTTGGAGCAACCAGTCCAGCACTGCAGGGGCACGAACTAGCGATCCCCGCCGCTCACCGTGCCGCCCGGGGACGCGCCACTCCCCGCTGCCTGCTGGTCTGAGCCCTGCCCGGCCGAGCTGCCTTTAAAGGAGTGGCTAAGCCAGCACCTCCTGCAGCCCCCGGGGGGCTCTGCCTGCCCAGCTGGGAGAGGCACCCCAAGGCCGGAGGACTGCCCATGGGCGGAGGGAGTGGGCAGGTGCCGCCCTTCACCCCCCTGCAAGCTGCCTTGACCACCCTCCACGCACTCGCTGCGGCCGCCTTTTTTTTTTGCCTGGGGCAGCAAAAAAGCTAGACCCGGCCCTGATGGTCTCTTTTCGAGCGGGCGTTCCACATGAAAACCAGATACCTGGCAATCCTATAAAGATTTGTAGTGAGAGATATCCAGAAAGCGCTAGAAACCGGCATTTCTGATAACACAGCTTTTACTGTACAATGCTTAGCTATATGGAGGAAAAGATACCAATGGTAGCAAGGGTTCGATACATCATTTGAAATCAAAGTATTTAATTATGACATGAAACAAGTATTCAGTACCTTGAGCTCTCCATGAATGGGAACATAAAATATTGGAGATGCAGAGAAGCCAAATAATCAATGTAATCACATACATCAATACCAGAAAAATTCTGCTCTTACACTGTATACAGGTCCAGGATTCCAGTTTATGGACTACAACAGTAATAAAAACTTGAGTTCCCATGCCTGAAGCAGGCTCTCCGAGGATTGGTTTGGGGCATATTGGCCATTATCAATTAAATATTCTTACCCCTTTTCTACTTTTAGTCTTATTTGAAAAATTTCCTTTATGTATGAAACACCAGTAATCTCCCATCATCTGCAGGTCATATCTGTTGCCATTTGAAAATAGCTTAGTTCCCATTTAGAATGGGTTTTGGTTCTTACTTCCTTTTGTTCTTTCTCATGCCTGTTCTCAAAATATCGGTCTTGTGGTGTCTATCATGTTAAAGCAAAGCTACCACAAGTTTCAGAAAGGAAATACGACTTTTCTTTTCAGTCTTTCCTCTTATCCAACTATTGTTTAGAGAGTTTATTTGATAGTGCCACTATTTACATTGTTACATATTACTGCAAAAGCCCCTGTGACATGCTCTCCTTTAAAACACAGAAATAACCAAGTTGTTATTTTAGTACATGGTAATTTGTTTAATTATCCTGTCACTACACGGTATTTCCCTAACTGATTAACTGTCTGGTCCAAATCCAGTAAACAATGGATATCCTCAGGTGCATAAAGTTAAGCAGATGCATAAATGTTTGCAGAATAGGAGCTTTACTGCTTAAGTAAAGGCTATTTCTATCAAATACTTGCACTTCAAAATAAAACTTTGCCAAATAAAGGTTATTATATTACAGTAAGACTCCACAGGCTACCTGACTTTTTGTATTTCTTTTCCTTTGTTTACATTTTGTGATTTTTATTTCATTATTACAGATTTGTCATTTAATTAATTTTTCACACTTTAATTTTTATTGGCAGAAGTAATAAAAGTAAAACAATTTTTGTAATTTTTAATGTAAAAATATGTTTTATATATGTTTTATAAAGTAACTTAACTGGTTTGCAAATATTACAAGGGCAAGATAGCTTACCGCATTCAACAGCATTGTGGGATCAAATCACTCATTTCAGAATGAATGGGAAGACTTATTTTATATCTGTCATAAGAAAACTGACAGCTTATTTGTAATATCTACCAATGCACATCTAATTCTTTCTTGCAATTTGTTTGCACTGACTACTCTCCCCCCACAAAATTCAAGGACAGCATAGTCAAAAGGTTGCAGAATTCACCCAGCAAAAAATTCAATTAATTTTCCACATAAAAACACTGTGATACTTAAGGCATTCCTTAGAAATAATTTATTTCAGTTCACTGGGACAAATTAGACTATTTTTGTGTTTGGATTTTTTGGTCTGGAGTACATGCCATGTTACTTTATTTTCTTCCATTATGTTTCCAACTTTACTATGTTTACTTCTGTTCTTTCGCATATATACATCATTTCTGTTACTACATGATGCAGGGTTTTTCAAAAACTTTTTAATAATATGGATCACATTTTAATACAGACATCTTCTGTAACCACCTCTCCTCTCATCTCTGACTCTGTGGAACACCTTCCTTCCAATTTATGATCAAAACAGCTCTGTGGCAACTAAAGCAATTGCTTACATGGAAAGTTAATATTAGGAGGATATTTTAATTTATTTTAAACTGTCTTTTATTGTAGTTTAGCAACAGAAATAAGTAGGAACCAACACATGCAGCTGCTGTTCATGAACCTTTGTTAGGGCATCATCCTGAACTAATTGAAGTCTATGGCAAAACTCTCTGACTTTATTAGGAGAGGGTCAGGACTTTAGAGAGTATATTGCTACTACCTATGGATTGTATATTTATTCAAAATCCAATAAAAACATTTAATCAGAAAAAAACCCTATGGAAAAATGTATATATCAGATTGTCTGCAGTTCTGCTACCAAATTCAAGAATTATAATTCTCTAGTCAAAAGTAAAGGAAACAAGTTTATAATATTACTGAGTTTATGACTCATTCACACTGCAGATCTCAGTGATTAACTGTTTACCATAAAACAAGCAAGATAAGATAGAGCCAACAGTTAAACTGAATGTTACAAAGTCTTTAATCGCACAATCTATTGAGTTGGTGGTGCTTCATAGACTTTCTTAGAACTATGTATTCTATTTCTTTAACATATCCAAGTTTCTTTTTCCTTTTCCTTTATTTTAAAAACATTCACATGAAAATAAGATCTTTGCTTCTGACAGAATGGTTTTGTGCAAACTTGTTTAAAATTAGTGTTACAGAGAAATGACTAATTTTGATCTTCTAAAGAAAATAGAATTTAGGATTTGTGAAGTCCCCATAGGCTCTGCCCCCTGCTGATATTTGCTATTTCTCTCATCAGCAGAGGGCAGCAGAAGCTGCGTGAGGCTTGCACAAACAGTGTGGAAATAACTGCTACTAATATCAGTGAGGAAGGGGGCACCTGCTCAACCTCACACACATCCTTTAAAAATCTGGTAGCCTAGGAACTAAGCAGCAGCCCCCACAAATAAAGGCAGCTGGCTGAGCAGGAGAGAGAAGAGGATGGATGAAGACATATCCCATCCAAGCAGTCTGAGGAAGGGGCTTCTGTACTCCAAATCAAATACAAGGACAGCTGGGCAGCGCTGGGGAATTCAGTCAGCTGTTAGTGCTGAGCTCCCACTTCCTCCTGCTGCTACTTACACCCATTAGCCCTTCTAGAAGCCCTTTCAGCCGCTATGGTGAGGGAGAGGAAAAAAGGTAGGGCCCGTATAGCTCTCTTCCACCTCCTCCCCTCAGGACTTGTTCTCTTGCACCTGCTGGATGTGGGGGTGGGGACTCCTTCCCACACCAACACTGTATTGTTTACATAGCCGTTGTTTGCCAGACAGCTGCACCCTGGAGCAGTGTATGCTGCCTGATTCCTGATGATGATATAACAATAAGCTCTCAGCAGGGTCTAGAGCATGGGGAAGGGGGGAAGAATAGGGGCCAAAGACCCACTAATATATATACCCATTTCTTTAAAAACTGGTTATTCATTTAATTTGCCACTCAAACAAAAGTGGTATAAGTTGTTGGAGTCAACTTTTAAGGGTTTTGATGCCTTATTAGCTGTACTAATTCCCATCCTGGACTCATAATCCATTGTGACATGATTGGTTGCTGTGTAAATGATTATGATGTTACAAACAAAGGATTGGGCTTTCAAGCTGTGAATAATCAGCAAGAACAAATACATCCAAAAGAAACAAAAATCTGGTGTTTTCCTACTGACAGCTTCATAATAACAAGGAAAGAAATTTTTTAAAATATTTGCAAAGAGACTTTTGCAGCAGCTTTTCAAGAACTGTTTTTTTGTTTGTTTTGTTTTTGTTTTTTTGCATTAAATGGGTTGCTTCAGTCTTTAGTAAACATTAGTGTTCATATTGGCATCACCTGAACATACAAAAGAATTACCATACCAGCTCAGATCAGAACAGTGGTCCATCTACCAGCAAGCTGTCTTTGATAGTTGCCAGTACCAGACACTCTGGATTAAACTGCAAATCCTCCCCCTCCAACCCCAACCCCAACCCCAACCCCATCCCCCCCGGGAAAAATTATGGAATAACTTGCCTGTAAACAAAGTTTCTTCCTAACCTCCATCAGTTAGTGGATGGCTTATGCCCTGAAGCATGAGGGTTTATATCCCTTTATATCCCTTGTATATAAAAAAGATAATGTCTACTATTATTGTGTTCTAATTCTCCATATGACTAATTTTATTTTGAATCTTATTAAGTTCTTGGCCTCAATACTACCTTGGAGCCATGAGTTTCTCAGATTAATTATGCTCTGTGTCAAAAAGTATTTCCTTTTTTACAGTTTTAAAATTGTTGCCATCAACAATGGCACACAGGATTGCTCAATTTACCTTCTCTATACTAATCATTGTTTTTTATACCTTTGTGTACTAGGTTTTCAGCTGAGTTATCCAGTACAAAATATGGTATTGATCCACAAAACAAATACAGCAAAAAAAAGAAATGAAGCATATACATTCCCAGATTTCCTATCAGTGTGACAACCTTGTTCTGCCGACTTCCTATAGTAGTAAGAACGTATTTACATATTCAGGTCTGTTCAGTCTGTGTCTTACCTGATGAGACTGCCAACAAAGATATAAATTTGTGACAGTTTGGAGCTGTGCACTATTTACTTTAGGAACTAACCTGTAACCAACACTTCATTGCACGAGCAAACAAATCATCATATTTTAAATACTTTAGGTTTACCACCAACTGGATTTGAACCAGTAGCCTGGCCTGTAACTGCATTAGAGAACTGAACTATTGGGAATTGAGCGGATGGAATATTTATGAGTTAAGACTGTGTATGAAAATATATATGTAATTTAGAATGAAAATGATCCAATAGTTATTTATCAAAGAATCACCTGGATTCATACTATGAACAAGTTAGACAAGTTTGGTGTGTATTTGTTGTTGTTGTTTTTAAAAGAACATCCATTACAACTGCCCAGCATTTCTGGAAATCAGGCCCACAATTTCTTCCAGTATCTCACCTCTGTTCATGTGCTTCTGTCAGTAAATTCTCTGTTGCCTCATTTTAATTTTCTTTATTGTTATGATGATTCAAGGTACAAGAGACTTCAGTGCTCTACTGGATGTTTTTAACTGATATCTCTCAGGATTAGCTCAGACAACAGCATGTCAGAAATACATTAATTGCTCATGCACAAAACTGGGTCAGCTAACATGTGGAGAACTCTAAAGCCTACATCAAAAATGTACACCATACTGCATTCATCATGATTAATGTCCTTCATTTCAGTCCATGAATTATAGAACCTGTTGGAACAGACAGAAGCTACATTTTCCAATCCACCTTCCAGGCTCCCGCACCCCCATTTTCAGTATGATTTGTTATTATGTAGCCACTTAGGATATGTATTCCTATAGGTGTCCTAACCAAAGGTACAATTCTAAAGTCCTCATGCATGCAAATAACAGATGCACATAAATTACAAGATCAGACTCAATGAATCATCAGCTCTTCAAACTGTTTTCCTTTTGAGAGATCAGCATGCGCCTTCACCTCATATTTTACCTTTTTCGTACTTTTAATCGTTAATGACAAAAGAAAAGGTTTCCCCATTTCTGACTAATTCTCTTGGAAACTAACATTTGTACAAATACATTTAAGTGGCTATTCTTTCTTTAAAACCATATCTTGTCTTACTAACGTATTCACATCCGTTGAGATAAAAATACTATTTGATCATTTTCAGCCTTAGCATACATGTGTTTTCATACACTACATTGTATAGGTAACACAGAGAAAAATAGTCAATCCTGCATAGACTTACTCACATGCTTTTGCACTGCGAGAAGTCATGTTGACTTAATTAGGATTACTCACATTGCATAAAGTTAAGCACATGTAAATCTTTGCAGGATCAGGGCCTCAATCTGGTTTATGTTGACTAAGGTACCAGAAATATATTTTACTGGTGCAAGCCTGACATAAATGGCAAATAGTTCTCAAAACTGCTTTTGAGAGGGAAGACACGGGGAAAGAGCACATCTTTTCAGTCTGTTAATATATTTCTAAAATCTCACTCTTTATAATAATGATCACACATTACGATTTAAAAAAATATTAATAGAAATGTTTTAATTATTTTGTATTTAACTGAAAACTTTAATTTAAAATTTCATCTGCGGTGTTGGAAACTCAAACATGTAAGACTGTGTGAAACACATTTTAACAGTCTAAACTTTAAGCCATATTATCAGCATCCCAAATATACTGAAGCACAACAAAAACTACAGCAGTGGTCAATGAACACTTTAAACTTCACATGGCTTCCCGATCAACTGAACTCAGAGACGTGTTAAAATCTTTGTTCAGTTTCTATTTGTATTAAATATGTTGTTTAGAATGTGAAGGTATCTTAGGATCAAATATAAATAACAGAAAATCTTAACCTTCTATAAAAATATCCATCTTGCGGAGAAAAACAAAATGGTGAAAACAGGTTTCCTTCTCAAAGCTAATAGAAATCAGATTACCACAGTGAAAAATAAGTTTACTTCAGAGTTCACAGCAGAAATCCAGGCAGGAACATTTACTTGTTGCATAGAAATTGGAGGAAAACTACTTCTATTTAAAATTCAAGTATTTTTGTAACATTCAAATAAAAAATTTGTGGTTTCACTTTTGGGCTTCTCAAACTGCCTCTATGCGGATTTCCTCAAACTCACTAGAACAATCCTTTCAAACTAGGCCGTGGTACAGCTATGCCATGAATCAACCTTAGCTCAATATTTGGCAGGCCCTCAGAATCCTCTCTCTGTCCTATGTGGACAGGGACGTATCTGTGCTGTAGTCCTTGAGTGCCTGTTGGAAGATGATGGTGGGTAGTGGTCAGGTCTAGAATACCTGCTTGATTCACACTCCAGGAACTATAAATATCTTTCTTGGGCTTCACATGCTGAGAACTTGCCATCATTGTGAGTTTTCGCTCAAGGAAAAGATTCATCAGATCTTTCTTGAATATTTTCCAGTCGTTCTGTTCCAGAAAGCTTTGACACAGCTCATCGTCACTGAAAAGGATCAAAGACACTTGGTGGAAGCCTGGCTCCATTTCAGTCAATGGTAAAACTCCCACTGATTTAATCAGAGCCAAAATTTCACCCTTGAATTCTAATCAAGTGAGAATGAGTTTGGGTAAATAATAGCCAACAAGCTTTTTTATTTTGTTGAGCACTAGTTCATGGGTACATGTCTCTCTCCAGACGCATTAACTTCACTTACCTGGGATACTTCGGCTGTAATTTGTGTAAATTCATTATTGTTGTATGATCTGCTAATTCCTCAAACTTCTCCTTTTTCAACCGAATGACCTCAGCTCCCTGACTGACCAAAACCATGCTCCGATTATCTTGCTTATCTTCAGGTAGAAGATGCTGGCTTATCCCCTGACGGGTAAACAAAACAATAAAGAGCTATCTGCACATCATCATGTACTCTGGATTGGTGTACCGGTACATACACACATCTGAATATGTTGTTTATGTTGAGTCGTACAGAATTTGACAGTAAACTTTAAAATATATATATATCATTTAGGAGGTAGTTTGAGAATTTGTCATTTTGGAAATTCTTTACGGCTAAATAGTGATTTTTTTTCTAGATTTTGAAGGAGATTTTGCTACTGTATAAACATTGTTTAGAAGAGACACCCAAGCAAGGCCGGGAAGGTCTCAATTACCACATCCCTGCACCAACCTGGACACCAGAGGAAATTCATCTTGAGGAAGAGCAATTGGTGTTATCACTGGCTGCTCTCCCTCATGGTTTTTGTCAGAGGGGAAGCGGATGTAAGTTTCTGCTTGGACTCCATAGGATCTCCATCAGCAGAGAATTCCTAGGGGATAACCAAGGCAAACAGTCCAGGTATGTCTCCTCCCTGGCTACCTTAATAAGTGGAACACAACAGCCCAGAGTTTGTGGTTATGCAGAAACTGTCCTCCATGAGGTCATCTGGCATCATAAGAACATAAGAACAGCCGTACTGGGTCAAACCAAAGGTCCATCTAGCCCAGTATCCTGTCTACCGACAGCGGCCAATGCCAGGTGCCCCAGAGGGAGTGAACCTAACAGGTAATGATCAAGTGATCTCTCTCCTGCCATCCATCTCCACCCTCTGACAAACAGAGTCTAGGGACACCATTCCTTACCCATCCTGGCTAATAGCCATTAATGGACTTAACCTCCATGAATTTATCCAGTTCTCTTTTAAACACTGTTATAGTCCTAGCCTTAACAACCTCCTCAGATAAGGAGTTCCACAAGTTTACTGTGCGCTGTGTGAAGAAGAACTTCCTTTTATTTGTTTTAAATCTGCTGCCTATTAATTTCATTTGGTGACCCCTAGTTCTTGTATTATGGGAATAAGTAAATAACTTTTGCTTGTCTACTTTCTCCACATCACTCATAATTTTATATACCTCTATCATATCCCTCCTTAGTCTCCTCTTTTCCAAGCTGAAAAGTCCTACCCTCTTTAATCTCTCCTCATATGGGACCCGTTCCAAACCCCTAATCATTTTAGTTGCCCTTCTCTGAACCTTTTCTAGTGCCAGTATATCTTTTTTGAGATGAGGAGACCACATCTGTACGCAGTATTCAAGATGTGGGCGTACCATCAATTTATATAAGGGCAATAATATATTCTCTGTCTTATTCTCTATCCCCTTTTTAATTATTCCTAACATCCTGTTTGCTTTTTTGACCGCCTCTGCACACTGCGTGGACATCTTCAGAGAACTATCCATGATGACTCCAAGATCTTTTTCCTGATTTGTTGTAGCTAAATTAGCCCCCATCCTATTGTTATTGTATGGGTCATTTTTTCCAATGTGCATTACTTTACATTTATCCACATTAAATTTAATTTGCCATTTTGTTGCCCAGTCACTTAGTTTTATGAGATCTTTTTTGAAGTTCTTCACAGTCTGCTTTGGTCTTAACTATCTTGAGCAGTTTAGTATCATCTGCAAACTTTACCACCTCACTTTTTACCCCTTTCTCCAGATCATTTATGAATAAGTTGAATAGGATTAGTCCTAGGACTGACCCTTGGGGAACATCACTAGTTACCCCTCTCCATTCTGAGAATTTACCATTAATTCCTACCCTTTGTTCCCTGTCTTTTAACCAGTTCTCAATCCATGAAAGAACCTGCCTTCTCTTTTATCCCATGACAACTTAATTTACGTAAGAGCCTTTTATCAGGGGGTAGCCGTGTTAGTCTATATCTACAAAAACAACAAGGAGTCTGGTGGCACCTTAAAGACTAACAGATTTATTTGGGCATAAGCTTTCGTGAGTAAAAAACGATGCATCTGAAGAAGTGAGGTTTTTACTCACGAAAGCTTATGCCCAAATAAATCTGTTAGTCTTTAAGGTGCCACTAGACTCCTTGTTGTTTTTGTAAGAGCCTTTGGTGAGGGACCTATGTCCACTGGATTCCCCCTTGTCCACGTTTGTTGACCCCTTCAAAGAACTCTAATAGATTAGTAAGACATGATTTCCCTTTACAGAAACCATGTTGACTCTTGCCCAACAATTTATGTTCTTCTATGTGTCTGACTATTTTATTCTTTACTATTGTTTTGACTAATTTGCCCGGTACCAACGTTAGATTTACCGGTCTGTAATTGCCGGGATCATCTCTAGAGTCCTTTTTAAATATTGGCGTTACATTAGCTACCTTCCAGTCATTGGGTACAGAAGCCGATTTAAAGGACAGGTTACAAACCCTAGTTAATAGTTCCGCAATTTCACATTTGAGTTCTTTCACAACGCTTGGGTGAATGCCATCTGGTCCCGGTGACTTGTTAATGTTAAGTTTATCAATTAATTCCAAAACCTCCTCTAGTGACACTTCAGTCTGTGAAGTATCAGTTCCTCAGATTTGTCACCTACAAAAGCCGGCTCAGGTTTGGGAATCTCCCTAACATCCTCAGCTATGAAGACTGAAGCAAAGAATTCATTTAGTTTCTCCGCAATGACTTTATCGTCTTTAAGCGCTCCTTTTGTATCTCGTTCATCGAGGGGCCCCACTGGTGGTTTAGCAGGCTTCCTGCTTCTGATGTACTTAAAAAACGTTTTGTTATTACCTTTTGAGTTTTTGGCTAGCCGTTCTTCAAACTCCTCTTTGGCTTTTCTTATTACATTTTTACACTTAATTTGGCAGTGTTTATGCTCCTTTCTATTTACCTCACTAGGAGTTGACTTCCACTTTTTAAAGGAAGTTTTTTTATCTCTCACTGCTTCTTTTACACGGTTGTTAAGCCATGGTGGCTCTTTTTTAGTTCTTTTACTGTGTTTCTTAATTTGGGGTATACATTTAAGTTGGGCCTCTATTATGGTGTCCTTAAAAAGCACCCATGCAGCTTTCAGGGATTTCACTTTAGTCACTGTACCTTTTAATTTCTGTTTAACTAACCCCCTCATTTTTGCATAGTTCCCCTTTTTGAAATTAAATGCCACAATGGGCTGTTGAATTGTTCTTCCCACCACAGGGATGTTAAATGTTATTATATTATGGTCACTATTTCCAAGCGGTCCTGTTATAGTTACCTCTTGGACCAGCTCCTGCGCTCCACTCAGGACTAAATCTAGAGTTGCCTCTCCCCTTGTGGGTTCCCGTACCAGCTGCTCCAAGAAGCAGTCATTTAAAGTATCGAGAAATGTTGTTTCTGCATTTCGTCCTGAGGTGACATGTTCCCAGTCAATAATTGAAATCCCCCACTATTATTGATAGCTTCTCTAATTTCCCTTAGCATTTCATCATCACTATCACTGACCTGATCAGGTGGTCGATAATAGATCCCTAATGTTATATTCTTATTAGAGCATGAAATTACTATCCATAGAGATTCTGTGGAACATGTGGATTCACTTAAGATTTTTACTTCATTTGATTCTACATTTTCTTTGAATATAGTGCCACTCCTCCCCCTGCACGACCTGTTCTGTCCTTCTGATTTATTTTGTACCCCACAATGATTGTGTCCCATTGATTGTCACCAGGTTTCTGTGATACTTATTATATCAATATCCTCCTTTATCACAAGGCACTCTAGTTCACCCATCTTATTATTTAGACTTCTAGCATTTGTGTACAAGCACTTTAAAAACTTGTCACTGTTTATTTGTCTGCCCTTTTCTAATGTGTTCGATTCTTTATGTGAATGTTTCTCGTCTGATGTGGCCCTTTCATTATCCTCTTCCATCCTCTTATCCTGACTAGAACCTAGAGAATCTCTATCAATAGACTCTCCTCTAAGAGAAGTCTCTGTCCGATCCACATGGTCCTCTGCAGCAGTCGGCTTTCCCCCATCTCCTAGTTTAAAAACTGCTCTGCAACCTTTTTAATGTTAAGTGCCAGCAGTCTGGTTCCACTTTGGTTTAGGTGGAGCCCATCCTTCCTGTATAGGCTCCCCCTATCCTAAAAGTTTCCCCAGTTCCTAATGAATGTAAACCCCTCCTCTCTACACCATCGTCTCATCCACACATTGAGACTCTGAAGCTCTGCCTGCCTACCTGGCCCTGCACGTGGAACTGGGAGCATTTCTGAGAATGCCACCATAGAGGTCCTGGATTTCAGTCTCTTCCCTAGCAGCCTAAATTTGGCCTCCAGGATGTCATCCCTCACTCTGCACTAGAAGTATGAAGTAATATCACAACACTGATCAAATGTCAGCTCTTATGTAAGGTAATAACCCCATGGCCTTAAGTTAACAAGAAACAGCTTCTACCACAGCCAGCCTTGGAAATGTTGAGGGTTTTCTGTGATCCAAAGACTTGGAAAGTACATATGATTCTTTGGGGCAATCTGTTCCCTTCAGCGGGGATAGAATTTCTCAAAGCATTCCATGCCGTCTCTTCCACAAAGAAGTCCTCTACTGCAGGACTGATTACTAAATATATGGACTGTGGGACATGAAGAGCTGATTTGCACTAGTTCTCTACTTCATAATATTTGGAGGAACAGGAATGTGTAGCCTTTCAGGGTTTGTGTGACTGTGAGGTCAGAAGAATTTTTGCTGCTAGATAAGACACAAACTTATAATAGCAACTTTCCCTTCTGGATGTACTCACCAGGAGTTCCCCTTTATGCACTTCATTGACCCTAGTGTAAATTGCTGTGGCAACAGCAGTGGGTATTTCTCCATGTGGTGTGAGAACAGTTAGCTTCTTCCGGAACAACCCTGATATTTCTTTCTGAACGACTTCTTTCTCATCATCACTGAAGTCATCATATCTACAAAAATGTTAACTTATTTTGAACCATCTTTTACAGGTATTTATTGTGACACCACCTCAATCAAGGTAATTGGTTTTCACATCTAACAGACCAACAGGAATAGAATTTAAACAACTTTGTCATTTAATACATTCAAATGCATTAGCCTCTCCTCTGTCCACTGGGAGCTGCGGGCAGCTGTGCAAATGTAAACAAACTGTCTGGTGGCTCACCAGTGGATTACCCTGACGGGCCGCAGGTTGCCCACCACTGTTCTAAACTCTCTCCATGGGTGACCTCATTCACTCACATAGCTTTAACTGCTATCTCTATGCTGACGACACCCTAATCTATCTCCCTATCCCCAACTTTCTCCCTTCAGCACCGTCAGTGATCTCCACCTGTCTATAGACTCATAGACGTTAAGGCCAGAAGGAACCAATATGATCGTCTAGTCTGACCTCCTGCACAATGCAGGGCGCAGAATCTCACCCACCCACTCCCGCAACAAACCCCTAACCTATGTCTGAGCCACTGAAGTCCTCAAATCATGGTTTAAAGACTTCAAGGTGCAGAGAATCCTCCAGCAAGTGACCCAGGCCCCACACTGCAGAGGAAAGCGAAAAACCCCAGGGCCTCTAACAATCTGCCCTGGAGGAAAATTCCTTCCCGACCCCAAATATGGCGATCAGCTAAACCCTGAGCATGTGGGCAAGACTCACCACCCAGACACCCAGGAAAGAATTTTCTGTAGTAACTCAGATCCCACCCTATCTAACATCCCATCACAGGCCATTGGGCATATTTACTGCTAATAGTCAAAGATCAATTAATTGCCAAAATTAGGCTATCCCATCATACCATCCCCTCCATAAACTTATCAGGGTTAGGGTGTCCTGGATGTCTCACCACCACATTCAACATCTATGAAAAGGAACTAGTTATTTGAAACCCATTCCCCCTTTTCTGTCATTACCACCATAACTACTATTCCTGTTTCCCTTTGCTCTGCATAGCCCATTCATATATAAATATGTCTCAAACTCTATATATAAATATGTCTCAAACTCTTTTTTTGTACCAGTCTTCTTACAATGAAACACACTGTAGTCATTATATAATAAGGAGGTGACATTTTTTTCTTTGTAAAAGCTGTTCTGTGCTTGCAACATTGGGCCTAATTTTCATCTCATTTTACATCAAAGTAATTTCATTCGCTTCAGTGGAATTGCTGCTATTTGCACCACCATAAGCAGAACTTATCAAAAAATTAAAATCTATGTTTGTGATAAATTTTGAAGTTCTCATTTTGAAGCGTTCAGAATTTAACCCTTTCTTTTTTTAATTTCTCAAATTCTCCACAATATTTTTATCATAAACATTGATATTTTTGTTGCAGTAAATAAAAAAATTGCAATCATTTTGATAATGTTTTAGATTAACATTTCCAAAGTTTAAAAAGCACAAAAAATGCAAAAAACAAGAAAAAAACTGACAAATTTTTCTCACACAAAAAAAATCGTTTTCGAAAAAGGCCTTTTTCCCAAAAAAAACTTTTCATTCAAGAACCTTTGGCCAGCACTAACCATTAGTGAGATGAGAAGTGGGTCTCAGAAATACTTTGGGAAGTATAACAATTTATTTACTTAAAGTCCTGGTGTAGAAAGCAAGCCTGGGACTTCTGTTATTGCTCCAGATCAGTAGTCTATGGGGGGACCCGTAACTCATCCTACCTTCTACTGTCACCTCTGTCCTGTTTCTCCAGCTGTGTGTGTGCATTTTTATATTTCCTATTTAAAGCCAGGTATTGCCTTTCAAAAATTTCATCCTTCTGATGATTAACAGGTGGGACATACATCGATTTCAGATTACTCAGATCCTGCACAGGAAAGGACTTCCACATAAAATTATTGAATCTTTTTCTGCCTGTGATGCCTGCAAAGAAAGGAAATGAAAACTCCTTTATAACTAGTCAAAGCTAAATTATTGAATTCTGTGAGCTCCACCAGCATGGGTCCTTATACCTGCACGGAGTTCTGCTGAAGTTATTAGGACATGATGTGGGCACAACTGTCTGCATGGACAGCTCCCTTTGCAGGATTGAGACCTTGCATGCCATTTAATTATGAAATGGTGATAAGATCCTGCTCACCAATGAAGCTCCAGGACTAGAGGCCAACGAAACCAGGGTGAATTGTCAACTTCCCAGCAAAGGCACCGGTATGATTTAAAAAAAAAATCTCTTTCCTAATAGAAATAAGATTTTCAAGAATGGGAGTTGAGAAAACAAGGCTTTAACCAATTGTAGTGTGCGCCTTGGAGGTATGTGTAACCACAAGCACTGGCTTCCTCATTTCCCCGGGGGTGCTCAACCCCCACCCTACCCCAGGCCCCGCCCCCACGCCACTCCTTCCACCAATGCCCCATCCCCACCGCTTGCCACCCCCACTCCATCCCCATCCCACCTCTTCCCGCCCCAGCTCCAGCCCCACTCTGCCTCTTCACACCCCGTTCTGGCCACTCCCCAAAGCACGCCCCACCCTTGCTCTCCCCTCCCCCCCCAGTGCCTCTTGCATGCTGCTGAGCAGCTGATTGAGGTGGGCGGGAGGTGCTGGAAAGGGAGTGGGAGGAGCTGATCAGTGGGGCCGCCAGCGGGCGGGAGAGCTGAGAGGGAGAGAGAGAAACTGATCTTCGGGACTGCTGAGCACCCACTATTTTTTTCCATGGGTCCTCCAGCACCTATGTCTGTAACCCTGAAAAGCATAGGATTAGGGCTAGGTTCTGTTTTGTGAGCATCTGTGACTCCCCCTTCTCTATCTCCCACTGCTAAGTTCTAACTTGGCCTGTGTTATACAGGAAGTCAGACTAGAATGATGGTCCCTTCTGTCTTTAAAATCGACGAAGTTATAACAAAAAATATAGATAAAGAATAACACAAAGTTATGAGTCATTAACTACAAAGCTATAGGCTGGTAACGCTGAAGTTTTCCAAATTTTATGTCTGGAAATCACTGTAACATACCAGTCTCCATAGAGTAATAAGGACTGGGTTTGGGAAAATCCATTTGCTGACTGATCCACTTGTGATAGGATGGGCAAGTGATGAGATTAACCAGACGTAAAACTTCACATTTTCCCTAATAAAACAGATGAGGAGAATAAAGTTAATACTGCAGCACTGGCTCTGACTTGCCATGTGGCTTTCGGCAAGCCATTTCCTAGTGCCTTGCTTTCCCCACTTGTAAAATGCAGATGTTATCTACCTTCTACAGCACTTGTAGATCTATGGGTGAAAAGTACTAAGAGTTAGGTATTATTATATTAGCCATGGACTACCATTCAGTAATAACACTTAACACTTGTGGAACTTTAGGTCTTCAAAGTGCTGTGCAAGCACTGATTATATAATCCTTACAATACCCTGAGGTAGAAAGAGAAGTAAGCATTATTTTCATTTTACAAATGGGGAAACTGAGACACAGAAAAGCTATGAGGCCTTGGAAAAGTTACCTATTAATTCACTGACAGTGCCAGGATAAGAACTTTAGTTTCCGGCCCACACTGAGGCCTTGTCTACATTACGGGGGGAAGATTGATCTACTTTATGCAACTTCAGCTACGTGAATAATGTACCTGAAGTCCACATACTTAGATCTACTTACTGTGGGGTCCACACTACGCGATGTTGGCTGGAGACGTTCTCCCGTCGATTCCCCTTGCACTTCTCATTCAGGTGGAGTACAGGAATCGACATGAGAGTGATCTACAATCGATTTAGCAGGTCTTCAACAGACCCACTAAATTGACCGCCGATGCATCAATTGCCGCATGTTGAACCCCCAGTAAGTGTAGATAACGCCTCAGTCCATCAGACAACAATGCTTCTCAGAAGTACTCAATAATCCCATCTCTGGAGAGGTGTCTTTTTCCTACACAGATTATTGTACTGTCCATACTGTAAATTATCTTGGATATAGCAAACAAATCTGCTCTAAGCAAATTAGGAACAATCCTACAACCTCTAAATCAAATGAGCAGTTCCACTGAGGACAACAGGACTACTTGTGTAAGCAGAGAACACTTGCTGTCAGAAGTGTCTTATAACTGGGAATCTTTCCATCTACTTCAATGGGCTTTAAATAAGACCTTTATAATACAGCTGTTCAGCAGTAATTCATTGAATTAGGGCCATTGGGCCTTTGGGGCTTGGAATGTCCTTCCAAATTATTTTTGTATAATTTTTTGTTGCCAAGTGACAATATATTTACACTGAAAATAAAACAATCATTCAAACCACATCATCTCAAAATGGTTAGTGCGTATAAATGCTAAAAATACACCAATTATTGTCTTTTATTCTGGATTTGAGCAAAACATCCACCGCTGTATCATTTTGTTCTGCATAATGTTATTGGCATCATTAAGTTGGTGTTATCAAGCAAGTGTGCCATTGTTATTAAATATTTCAGAGAGTCCAAAAGTATGCTAGATACCACTCAGGAACAATTAAAAAAACAATCCCTGTCCCAACAATCTTATAATGTATATTCAGACATGACTCAATAAATGAGGATCAAAAAGTGACAATAAGGAAGAAGAGGTAATTAGGAAAAAAATAAGGGTTATAATAAATGGATGACATTGCAACTCAGTATCTCTGTGGATTTTAAACTCACTTTCCATGGGCAACTTGGCAGAAATTATTTGAATTTCATTAACATTCCACAAACCTGTTACTATATATATAGTTTCATATGTAGTACTATCTGTGTAAAAGCCAGTGTAACCCATCAGGAAATATGGATGATCATTGCAGTATTACACCTGAAAATGTGCAGGGTACTTTTTGCATGACTAAGTAATTTTAGTACCTGTTCCCTTAAGAAACTATGGTGCCATCCCTTTAAATTAAATTTGTTTTTGTCTGCCTACCTATCTCAGGCATTTCTGTTGCAGCCAATTTTCTGTTACCAAGGTAATGACATCTATATTTACTCCTGGGGGAATTCTGCACCACTGTGCATGTGCAGAATTCACATCCCCTGCAGATTTTTCTTCTCTCCAAAGAATACATTCTGCTGGAAAGGTGCTGCAATTACATCTTTCACCCACCAGGGGATACTGTGGCACAAGAAGAGAAGGCAGACAGCTCAGATAGTCACAGATAGATGTGGTTTACGGGGGAGGGACAGATAGAACCAGGCACATGGGACTGCTGGGAGAGGGTATCATGTAGACTAGGGTTCAGAAGGGCTAGTAGGGGGGACAGACTGGAGTGGGGGCTGAATGGAAGTGGGGTTGCTTGGCCGATTGGGGATGGCTGAGTGCGGGTGCAGGGATATGGGAACGGGGGAGGGGTGGGCTGAGTGGGAGTGCAGGGCCACATGAGGACAGGAGGTGGCTGAGTGAAGGTGCAGGGACACATGGGGACATAGACAGCTGTGCCTGACTGAATGGGAGAGGCTAGGGGTCTGCATGGGGGAAAACACCACAACACTCTAACAATCCCCCCCACACCCTTCCCCCCAAAACAAACAAACCCTGTTCCATACTTCTCCCCCATACACCCAACAACTCTCCAGGTTCACTCCCTGGCTTCTTACCAGCAATTAATTCCAAATCCCTCAGCTCCTCCATTACCCTGACTCCCCCAAGCCTTTGCACTGCTTCTGAGGGGTGCAGGAAATACGGTTCTGCGATGTAGTTTAAATGAATTATTACTCAGAATTCTGCATTAATATGCCTAGTAAGGAATCTATTTGTCAAAAAACATTTCCTGAATTTTTGTTGTTGTCTGTATTGTTACAGACATACTTGCTGACAGGTATTTTGAAATAAATTATCCAAATAATTGAAACTGGCGTGATTATATTGTGTTGTTTTGACAAATAAAATATGCAGAATTTTAAAATATTGTGCACAGAATTTTTAATTGTGAGAGTCAGATTTTTTTAATTTTTGGAGCAGAACGCCCCCAGAAGTATATACTAGTGCAAACAAGTGCTCCCATCGAGGCAACAGAAATGAATCCATTCCAAAGTGAAGGAACAAGAACAGGGACAGGTAAGGCATTCACAGCAAAAGAGTTTTCTTTCCCCCTAGCATGTTTTGATAACTACCATTAATAAATATTTATTTAGCACTGAAAATGAACTAGGTGCTTTACAAAACTTAGAGGGGTCTTAGGGTATATTTATACTGCAAATAGACATCTGCAGCTGGCCCGTGCCAGCTGGCATGGGCTTGAGCTAAGGGGCTGTTTAATTGCAGTGGGATGCAGCCTGAGCTCAAGGACCTTCGCACCTTGCAGGGTCTTAGAGCCTGGGCATCTAGCCTGAGCCCAAACATCTACACCACAATTAAACAGATCCTTAGCCCAAGCCCTGTGAAGCCAACTCAGCTGGCACGGGCTAGCGGTGGGATTTTAATTGCAGTGTAGACATACCCTATTTCCTTCTGTGAAGAGTTTGTTGTTGACAGGTCAGATTCTGAGAGCCTTATTCACGTTGAGTAGTAACATACTCTGCACAAAATCAGTGGGATTTCTGGTGAAGTAAGATACCACACAGTGTGAGCAAAGATGTCAGAATCTGGCCCTACATAAAGACATGACACCATTAGCAGGGGAAAAAAAATCACCAAGGGGATGTATCTGGACAAGTGCTTCATTCCCCACTTTCACCTGTAATGGCCTCTGGTCACTGTTTTAGTCTGCTGGCCCAAGATGAACAGTAGTGGGATGGATGGATCATACCTGAGTAATGAATATTATGCTGGCTGACTCCATGATGTCCCGGACTACCACTTGTCCATAGTGAAATTTCTCTGCTTTGCAGTAATTAGCTATTTTCTCTACTGAGTAATCAGGCCATGTTGCAAAGAGATCTAGACCTCTGAAAAGGAAATAATACAGACATCTTTTCATATGACCATTTAATTCCAACTAGAGGACTCAAGGAAAAACTTATTTCACTGAGGAAAATATGATCTTTTTAGAGTTCAAACTAATGGGAGGAAGGTGCTTTTTCTGGATTAGGTCCTGATTCTGCAAGTTACACCATGCAGGCAGGCCCCTGCGCATCCAGGGAGCCCCAGTAACTTGCCTTAGATTATTTATAGAGTGGATATAAAAAACAGGATTATGGTTTTTTAATGGAATAAAAGCACAAACATCCTTACGTTCATGAACTTCACAGACTTTAGTGCTCTATGCATTCATTACAATGCAAAAATGGTTTTCTCCCTCCCATTTCTTTCAAGGTATAATGAAAACTGTACACATCACAATATTCCTTCAGTACAACTGTATATAAGACTCTGTACACCTCTACCCCGATATAACACAACCCAATATAACACGAATTCGGATATAACGCGGTAAAGCAGTGCTCCGGAGGGGCGGGGCTGCGCACTCCGGTGGATCAAAGCACGTTCGATATAATGTGGTTTCACCTATAACGCCGTAAAATTTTTTGGCTCCCGAGGACAGCGTTATATTGAGGTAGAGGTGTACTACATGAGATCAAGCTGTAGAACTGTAACAGTCATGAAGAAAAAGCATCCATTAACCTACGACCCTCTAGAACAGGGGCGGGCAAATTTTTTGGCCTGAGGGCCACATCAGGTTTCCGAAATTGTATGGAGGGCTGGTTAGGGGAGGCTGTGCCTCCCCAAACAGCCAGGCGTGGCCCAGCCCCCACCCTCTATCCGACCCCCCCCTGCTTCTTGCCCCCTGATGGCCCCCCGGAACTCCTGCCCTATCCAACCCTGCCCCCCCGTTCCCTGTCCCATGACGCCCACCCCGGGACCCCTGCTCCCTGACCACTGCTGGACCCCCCACCCCTGACTGCTCCATCCAACCCCTCCTCTCATTCCTGACTGCTCCCCCGGGATCTCTGCCCCATCCAACCATTCCTTCTCCCTGACTGTCCCCCCCCCCCCCCCCCCAACCCCCCCTTCTCCCCGACCCCCCTGGAACCCCTGCCCCTGACTGCCCCCACACCGCCCCATCCAACCCCCCCCCTTCCTGACTGTCCCCAAGAACTCCTGACCCCATTCAACCCCCCTGTTCCCTGCCCTCTGACCGCCCTGCCCCCTATCCACACCCCCGCCTCCTGACCACCACCCCGAACTCCCCAGCCCTCTATCCAACCCCCCCGGTCCCTACCCCCTTACTGCACTGCCTGGAGCACCGGTGGCTGGCGGTGCTACAGCTGCGCCGCCCAGAGCTCCAGGACAGGCAGCTGTGCCGCCCGGCTGAAGCCAGCCACGCCTCCGCGCAGCACAGAGCACGGGGTCAGGCTGCATCTCTGCAACTGCACTGCCCGGCAAGAGCTCGCAGCCCTGCCGCCCAGAGCATTGTGCCGGTGGCGCAGTGAGCTGAGGCTGCGGGGAGGGGAAATAGCAGGGGAGGGGCCGGGGGCGAACCTCCCAGGCCAGGACCTCAGGGGCCGGGCAGGAGAGTTCCGCAGGCCGGATGTGGCCCATGGACTGTAGTTTGCCCACCTCTGCTCTAGAATGACTGCTACTTCATTTCCAGTAACATCTTCAGTGAAGGCAGGAAAATCTTGCCCACAACAGAGGTTACTACACTGTTTGGGCACTTGTTGGTAGAATTAGAATTGCTCATACTGTACTTGAATAGCCAAACAATTCAGCAAGTAAAAATTAAGTGGCAGAGGCAGGAGTGAGTGATCTCAGTGGAAGAAATTACTTGAAGAAGCTGAAACGATACTGAAATTCTTTCTGAAGCTCCTCATCTAATTTATTAGCAAAAAAGTCCTCTTTATCCACTACTAATAGTTCTGTTTCCTCCATACAGACAACTGTAGCAATTCTCCGCCCGTCCTTTAAAAGAGCAACTTCCTATATACAGAGAAAAAGGAAAAACTGAGTTATGGCTGGGAGTTCATTCTCCAACTTTATACGCCAAATATTGACCTTGTTGGGAGACTTTATATAGTCATCTAATCTAGCACCCTGTCACCAACAGTGACCAATACCAGATCCTTCAGAGGAAACCCTGTAGAAGGTGGTTATGGGATAGCCTGCTCCCAGGGAAAGTTTCCTCCTATTCCCCAATAGTTAGCTTAGCATAAGTGCTGAAGCATGAGGATTTATCTGCCTTCCAAAACTCTTGATTATTTATTTTACTGTTTAGTAAGCATACAGCTCCCCTCCCACGCTAAGACTAACAGGAGTTTTATTATAAACACCACTCACTCCAAATCCAGCACCTTTCCGAAGCAAAGTTGGATCTGGGTCCGTAAAGGCACTGCTCCCATCCTCATCTTCAGTAAAGGCAACAGTACCAAAGTAGATGAAGTAGAAACTGTTGCCACAGTGCCCCTTCTTTATGATGACTCTCCTGCGTCCAAACCTAGAACACAGGAACACCAATTCTATTTCCACCTAGCAGAAAAACAGGCCTGCACTGGGACTTCTCCTGGTCAGACTTCCTCCCCATCATCACTAATCTTTTAGGGAGTTTCGATCCACTTGGCAGCTAGGGTCTCTCTCTGTAATGAGCTGGAATGAACTGGAATCTCCAGAACTGTAGGAAACTTCAGAGCACTCTATTTTCTAACTCAGAGTGATTTTATCTGGCAGATATCTGCTGACATCTGTTTTATTTATATGAGAGATATAAGAAGTCAGGAACATATGTACTTGAACTGGTCAAAGAAGGTTCTTGGTATTTTCCTCTGCAACTTGAGTTCAGTTCCTGTTCCCTGTCAATCACTTCTCAGGGCCAGCCTTGCAGAAGAGTTGTGCCCATCTTCTAGGAAGGAGTGCCTCAGCGTACTCTACAGTAATTACCATCAATGAAGGAGCTGCAAAAAAAGTCCAATCCAGACCTCCATTGGTGAGAAGGCTGGTGGCTGAGATGTTAAGCCCTGTAGAGGAGCAGATATTGAAGTGGGAAAAGTGAAGGGATTTCTAGAATTATGAGAGAAGTGGAGCCCAACCCCTTCCACTGCCACAGCCCTCATGGAAACATATATAATTAAATCTTTTATCATGCAATCAAGCAATGAACTAAAACCACCATAATGTATGTAACTAGGGGGCACACTGTGAGGGAACTCATCACTTAACAATGAAACCCTGAGTACTCTATGGAAGAATTCATTATATAGAGGAAACTTCTCTGTTCTTCCAGATGGGAGAAAAGAGTGCTGGCCAAAAGAAGGAGAAATAGCAAATTAAACTAGAGGTGAAAAACATTAGACTGATATTTTCTAAAGGCACTGCAGTGAGATGCAGGAGTCACTGGGGCAAATTTGATGGGCTGTGTTATGTTGGAGGACAGAGTAGATTATCATAATGGTCCCTTCTAGCCTTAAATTCCATGAAATCTGTAAGGCCATCAAAACACTGTAAACACTCAACAACATCATCCGGGAATAAAATATGTGGAGTCCCACTTCACTGATCAGCACTTGTGTGGTGAAAGCAGGCCCCGGCTCCAAGGGTGGTCAGGAAGAAGATGATGGCTTTCTCTAACCCCATAGAGCCCTGACTGGCCCGAGAACTGGACCCTTATTCTAGTTGTCAACTCTCCCCCAACTGGAGGAGTCGGGGGATGCCACCCAAGAAGGGACTGCGTGAGCTGCAGGAGAGGGCACATGCCTCTCCAGGAAGGGAGCTGAAGCTCAGGATTAGGCCCAAGGAGCAGCCTAAGTGCGTGATCCCTATGAGCCTGCACCACATATAAGAATCAGCCACTGCCCAATAGGAAGAGGGTGCCTTAATCTAGGACTGAGGATGAAGGGGTCATTGAGAATCTTTGTGACTGAGACAGAGCTCCTTTTAGGCTTATTGGACCTATGACATACTCCCATGGACTAACAGCTTTTTGCAATGACACTGGGGCTTTCTACATGCTACTAAAGGCATTGGGATAGATCTGTGCGTTGGAGTGATTCCTCGGTGAATTCCTGCCTCCTCAAAGTCTGGAAAAACCTAGCAGAGAGGGGAACCTCCACCACAATACACACCAAGGGCCATATTCAGAGGTAGGTGTGCACAGGAAGAGAGGCAGGCAAGCAGGGCTCACACACTCAAAGGTAGCGTCCCACATGGAGTTCACATTTGGCTCCAGAGCCATGGGGAATGATTTCCAACATGAAGGTCATGGTACATAGTTAACACATTTTAGTGTGCACTCCCTGACCTTGACATCCCATGCTTTGTGGAGATCACAGTCTCCTACTCCTGGCAGGAATAAATTCAGGCGGGAGAGGGAGTTCTACGTAGGAACACCATTAATGCTGCTTTTGTTTTTGCAGCATTAATGTACCCCCTTTAATACCATACACGTGAATGCAACCCTCTAAGAGAAAGGCAAGAAGGACCAAAGAGCAAGAAGTGGGAGACAGATAACATTTAAACCTGAAAAGTTTCTAACATGACATTTTTGGTTGAAATCTCAAAGTTCCCTAGGGGATTTGGATGCCCAATTCCTACTAATATTTTTGAGAATCGAATGTCCAAATTCTTTGATCAGTGTTGAAAAATCTCTAGAGTGTGAGAGACAGATCAGTATGTCACTGACTACACAGAGTAAATTAGATAAAGACAGCAAAAACACAAAGTCATCATTCAGGCTAATGTACATTCAATAGACACACCATAGACTGAAGATAAATGAAGAGTTATCCATGTAATTGTTCTAATTTTTGGCTAAAAGGTATCATTTGGAAGCTTGAAATATGTACAATTCTAAAAACAGCTTTAAAGAAATATTACACCTCCCCACAAGGACGTTTACCGTTCAAAGCGAATCACTTTAGCCAGAAGCAGCTGCAGATTTAGGCTATATTTTTGGTAGCTTTCCACAAACTGCAAACAGCTTCGTAACAGCTTTATTTCCTTCTCAGTTCTCCATTCTGGTTTCTTCTTGGTTATCTGGATTGCCCTGAGAGGAAAGTGATCCTGACAAAACGTCACATACTCATTAAATTAAGGAGTCTCAAATGAGAAAAAAAAAAAAAAAAGACAAAAAGAATTTGCGCTCCAGAAGACTGAACCATGTCATCTTCCAGAGACGTAATAGACCTAATCCCAAATTGTCTGTTTTCCATTTCACTTGAAACTCAGCCATCAGTGTCCAGAAACCAATTTATATGGTCCACTGCAAAGCCCAAGCACAGACAAGGAAAACAACTTACAATTTACAGTGGTTGAGCTATTCCTGCCCATACTGCCCTTGGCTAAACAAAGTCTGTGCAGGCACAATACTTTCTGAAGAATGTTTTGGATTCAATTGCTTGTGTTTATGTCGCACTCTTAAATTCTATATATCTGTAAATGTTGTGAAATGGTTTCTTTGGAAGTATTCAGAAGGACATGTCAAATGACAAACAAGGTTTAATAGATGGACAATTGACGTGTCGTTGCATGACAGGAGTGAGTTCCCCATTGTGTTTGCTGGAACTCACAAATTCCTGTTCCTCTCGCATGGGGACCCTTAACATATTTCAGTGTCTTGCACTGTAGATGAAAGGAGACCTTGCTGTAAAAAACAAGAGAAAGTGCATTCAGACCTTTCTGATCTTGAACTCATTGTGGTCGAAGGACAGTTTGGTATATTTCTTGTCCTGAATAAAAGAGGGGTGATGAAAAGGGAGAGGCATTGATTGCATTAGAAATATCACAGAGCTAGTGAAATACACAAACATTTCAGTGACAAGGCAAGCTTCTGAAAAACTATTGTACAAACATATTTTAACTTTAGTTCACCTCTTCGATAAAAAAAAAAACACCACACATTGGAAAGGATTTAAAATAAAAGCCCATCAGATTTACTGAGAAAAACAATATATTTAAATTAAAATATACATAGTGGGCAATGCAGAATCAGGAGGATTCTAGAACTGGTTCCTAGAACTGAGCCTTTTCTGTGATGGCAATTGGTCAGGCTTTGATGTAAATGCTCACAGCAGCCTGGATAACTGCCACATTTGAACAGAACACAGAGAAATCATTATAAAAAAGGAAGAGGATGATTTTATTCTATGTTGTAAAATCCCTTACTTCTTCCATACCAAAGGTCAGGGATTCCTGGGCAGTCATATCAATGAACTGAAATCCCCTGAACCCCATCAGTCCCTTCCGGAATATCCTGCACACCCTGTTCATGATCACGATATCCAAAGCAAGTCTGTAGAAAGTCTTAAAAGAACAAGCACAGGAAATCATTAAGTCCAAATTAAAGTATAAGCATTTGTATTTATAATGGGAGGCACCATGGTCTAGGTGATAGACTGGGCATTAGTAGACCTGGGCTCTGTCACTGCCCCGTTTTGTAACCTTAGGCAAGTCACTTCACTTCTCTGTGGCTCTGTTTCCCCTCCCCACTCTTTGTCTGTCTTACCCGTTTAGATTGTAAACTTTTTGGTCTCTCATTATGTGTCCCCCCAGCACCTAGTCCCATGGGGCCCTGATCTGGTTAGATCTGGTGGTTAGAGCCACCAAGCTACTGAAATACAAATAATAACCATTACCATTTAATTTAACTAAGGCCTTGTCTGCACTGCTGGTGGCGTGTATGCTACATATAGCAACACACAGCAGTATACAGCCTTTCACTGCTGCCTCTTCCCTGTGGCAGGGAAAGGCTCCAGAAGCAGGGAGGCAGCGGGACATTACACTGCTAAAAATAGCAGCAAAGATGGGGGAGGCAGAGCTTGAGCAGGTAAAGCGCCATGTAGGTTATATACCCTAAGGTTCAGGTTTGTTGTTATTCTACTTGGCTAAGCGGTGCCTCACCTTTACATTGTTATTCATACCCATGCTAGGGGGACATGCAGTGTAAGTACTCTATACGCCGCCCTAAGTGTACACGGCTACAAATCCAGTTCAATTATACTTTATTGGCATGAAAAGCTGTACAACTGCTGCCACAGTGTAAAAGACACAGACCGCATAGGTACCTTTGGAAAAATGACTAAAGATTGGATCTGAAGCTCCACTGTGCGTATGTTTTTACTCTCCATTGCCTTCATATCTGGTACCTCAAAGTTAAGTGATCACAATACAACTAAGAATTTCTTCCTCCTGCAAGCCTTGTCGTTCTTCATTAGGCAAGGGCTTGGGGAAAGGGAGAAATTTAATTAGCTTAGACTAATGTGCTGTTTAACAATTACAGAATGGAAGTTTGTGCTCTGTTAGCTGTCAATAAGGCTGGAGAATGGATGCCAAAGGAAAGCAGACATTGATTTTTGATGTGGTTACAGACTTTTGGGGAGAGCAAAAGTGCATTCTATTAACATTACCACTATTATACCAAACGGAAGGGGGAAAATAAGCAGCTATTTGGACAGTGGTGCAGAGTGTTCTGCCTTTTTTAGACCAGCAGCCAATCACCTCACCTCATTGGGAACAAAATGTCTCCTTAATGGTAACAAAAGAGTCATTCCGAGAAACTAGAGAAACCCCATTAGCCTAACACATGCTGAATGGTTCACAATCACCTTGTAAGCAGAACACCGAAGACACTGTATGGAAGACACATTTGAAATATGACAAACATGGCTAAATAATCTGAATTGTAAACAGTTTCATGAATGCCAACCCCTTAAAAAAAATAGACCTTGACTACCGGCTTCCCAAAACACAAATAAGAACATTAGAATGACCATAGGTCCATCTAGCCCAGTATCCTGTCTTCTGACAGTGGCCAATGCCATGTGCTTCAGAAGGAAACAGGTAATCATCAACTTTACCAGATAAAACTGCGGCCCTCCTACTCGTTGCGGCGTAGCCCCCGCGGCTCTCAGTGCCGGCGACGGCCGGGTATGGGCCCGACGCTCCAGCGCCATCCATTTTCAGGGCTAGTTGATTACCGAACGCTGGGTTAAGGCGCCCGATGCCGACGCTCAACAGACCCCAGAAAAGGTGTTGGTTGATACAGACAGCAGGACGGTGGCCATGGAAGTTGGAATCCGCTAAGGAGTGTGTAACAACTCACCTGCTGAATCAACTAGCCCTGAAAATGGATGGCGCTGGAGCGTCGGGCCCATACCCGACCGTCGCTGGCAACGAGAGCCGCGGGGGCTACGCCGCGACGAGTAGGAGGGCCGCAGTATTATCTGGTAAAGTGAATGATTAGAGGTCTTGGGGCCGAAACGATCTCAACCTATTCTCAAACTTTAAATGGGTAAGAAGCCCAGCTCGCTGGCGTGGAGCCGGGCGTGGAATGCAAGGTAATCATCAAGTGATTCATCCCGTCGCCCATTCCTTCTGGCAAACACAGGCTAGGGACACCATCCCTGCCCATCCTAATAGCCATTGATTAACCTATCCTCCATGAACTTACATAGTTCTTTTTTGAACCCAGTTATAGTCTTGGCCTTCACAACAAATATATCTGTATCTGTGTCTCTTCACTGCATTAAACATAATTGGATTGGAAAGCTAGGCAACCTCTCCCATAAACCCAAACATTTAGTGTAAACTTTTATATTAAAAACTAACTAGAAGCAGCAATGGTTCCTAGATGCAAAGATAGTGAGGGCTTGGGATGGGGGAGGTATTGGATCAACGGCTTCTCTTTAAATAAAATCAAAGCTCTCAACTTAGGAGGGATATCATCCCCCCTGCTTCATGGCTTAAACTTCCTTTTGGCTATTGGGGGGTTAGGAAGAAACCTTCCCTGCGGGCAGGTTATCCCATAACTGCCTATTAAAGGATTCTTGCACTTTCCTCTGAAGCATCTGGTACAGACCACTGTTGGTGGTAGTCTGCCAAATTAGCTGGACCACTGATCTGATCCAGTGTATTCCTAACTCTGCCAGCTCCTATGCGTGCTGAGAGTCCCCGCCACGGGGGGAACCCCTCAGCTGTTGCCTTAAGGCAGCTTTCAGTCCCCTTTGCATTGCTGCAGATGAGGATATAGCCCTAAATATTAAATATCTGCTAATCTTTCTGGAGAGTTAGCATTACTGTTTGTGTTCATCCCCGTCAGGGGCCCTTGGAAAACACATCTCCGTTGATTTATTTAAAGTGAATATACTGCCTGAGAAAGGTGCTGGAGGCTAAGTCAGCTATTTTACTCAAAGTAGCAGAAGTAACAGTTTATATTGCCGGAAAAAAAGCCGACAGACATGGAGGTTTCTGCAGGGGAATATATCATACCTTCATTCTTCTTTGCTGGTTAATCGTATCCAGCTCACCACCTACAAATAAATAATAAAGCAGCTTGTTTTAAACAATGCCTTTAACGCTCACTAATCAGATCTCAACATGTGCTGCTGTAAGAAGATAATTAATTCTGATGGGATATTTGTTGCAGTTTATTCTGGGCTCAGAAAGCTTTGTCTAGACTGGGCAAATGACGTTTCCTTAGCAAAGAGCCTATAAAGGACAGTGCAGTTGCAGCAGCACCCCCAGTTACAACCAGGTTCCATCACTACATGATAGAGAAATGGACAGACTGCCTGGTCTCCTGAAGAGATCGCTTGTTGGATGGGTGTAAGGGCAGGAGTGCGCCACAGTTTATCAGTAGATGGGGAAGTAGGCAGGCAGCTATCACCCAAAGCGTAATGAAGAGCTGGCAGGGTATGAAAGATAAGGGGACGGGGCAGTTTCTCAATCCAGACCACTGAGAGGAACATCAGTTTAATCTATTCTCAGCATGGGGTGGAAGAGGAAGCAGAGACAGAGAAGAGAGCTGCTTGAATCAGACGCAGATCCATACTGCTGCCCCACCTCCTCCCCAACTACAAAAGATGTTTTGTTGCTGTGAGTAAAACCAAGTAGCTCCATGCAAATTAGCTGCCTGCCATTCCCCATGTGCCTGTGCTGGTCCTTGTTGGGGAGTGGGAATCCTTGAGACGGGGGGAAAAAAACACAAGTTGAGCAAAAAACCCACCAACCATAAAGGAAGGAAGAAAAAACGAGAGAGAGAGAGAGAGAGAAAACACCAGGAAAGAAAATGGACAGAAAAATTGACACACACAGAGGCAACCCTACCAGGATCTGGCAAGAGGGGCACCCACCAACCCCTCCCAGTGGACAGGAGATTCCAACAGCAACAGACTGGGAACTGGGGTAGGTGGGCCTGTGACTGGTGGTCTTGGCACTGGTAAAGGGACAGGTTGAAGGAACAGAGACCTGCAGGGCTTGGGTGGAGATTGTGTGCATTTGGGATAGGGAGAGCTGAGGCTGTAGGAGTGGGGAGCTTTTAAAGGGAGCTATAGGCTAGTAGGAGATATTAGGCCTAGGAAACAAGGCATGGCTTCCTGGTAAAGCTGAGGGGAGAAGCCTCTCTTCTGGGTCAGAGGCTTTGAGCAGGGATTTTCTTTCCCCTACTGCAGGATGGGGGTGCTATCAGTCTAGGGACAGGAGTTTACCTATCCCTGGTACTGACCAAACCAGGAATAGAGCTGCAGGTCTGTGGGAACTGAAGCATCTCTTATCTTGTACATGGTTGTAGCTCCCCAGAGCAGCCGTTGCCTGCTACGGCCACAGATTCCGCAGCCACGTCAGGCCTTTGTGACAGGTTTAGAATCCAGCTACAGAACTGAGGAACCCCATGGAAACACCCCAATGCAGCCCACATCAATACCCTACTGAGGAAAACTCAGCCCCAGCACCTTCCTCCCTATGGAGGCTCCTCCACCACCAGATAGAACATCCCCAGCCCAGCTCGTTCCTTTGCAGGGACCCCAGCCCTCAAACACCTTTCTCCTCATGAACACCGCCCTACACCTATACACCTCTGTAGGGAAACCCACCCTCCCAGAGTAGCGTTCATACTCTTCCATGTGGTGTCTCCTACCATCTCCCACAGGTTGCACTTTCCTGACCCCTCCTCAAGGAGCCCAAACATTCCTTGCTTTGGGACTCAGCTTTGCTGCCCCCCCCCTCCCTTCAATCCAGGAAAATACAGTATGAGGCTGTACAGTTTTCTCTGCTGAGCCCTCTCAAACCTACCCTGAAAGTCAGCTTGGTAAGCACAGCTCCAATGAAGCCACACTGCCAGGAAAAAGGTGGACCACCAGGAGCAGACTGAAGAGGCAAAACTCTTATGCACAGATGACTTTGGCCTCTTGTTGACCCCAGAGACTTAGGGTTGGCCTCGCTGGCCTGTTTGGTTGCAAACTGTGTTCCCTGAAGGAACCGTGAGGAAGGGGAAAAATCTAAATTTTTGTGGAGATTCTCTCTCTCACACACACACATCTGTCCCACCTATGGGTTTTTCCAGAGGCGGCGGCAAACTAGGCTAGTATGTCTTAAAGCTAACTTGAGACTTCAAGCCCAATGGGGCAGGAACTTCATCTGCACATATCAATATGTACACCTGTGTTGCTGTAAAATAATAAGTGGATACTTACTTGGATTTAGGCATTTTCAACCTTTGCATATTGCAGTGAGGAAACATACAGTATAAGCACGTGTGGGTTTTTGGCTAGGAAACACACAATTCTATAGATTTTTTGTTTGGGAAAAAGTGTCCATGGAAATTTTCCTTTTAAACAATAAAATTTTTATCATGTTGAGAATGGCCAGTTAACTCTAGTTTTTTTGTTTTTGTTTTTTTTTTATATATAAGGCTTAGCATTTTCAAAGTTTCGGCATTTATGGACAGTTTCATGAGTCAATATTAATATATCTGTATCAAAAGCAATTATTTTAAATAAGCAGCATTAACACAAACAGCACCTCAACCTGTAGGAAAAAATACAACCAAGACAATCATCACACAATACAGGCTGTTTCTTTAAAAAAAAAAAAAAAAAAAAGTTTACATTTCACCAAAGAACACTATACATTAAGTTACAATATATATAGATTTGTCTCTCTTTAAACTTTGTACAAACTGAAACATTCTTCAGACCACACGATCAAGCTTGCGTCTTGACAGCACAAAAAGGAAAAGACGACATTTCAACCTTGCTGGTTTCCAGCCTTGAATAAGAACCATGGACCCATGTCTTTTAGGTGATTTTTCTGCATTTTAACCAACAGTTTTTGCATGCACACAGCCCTTCTTATGAAGCAGACCAATCACGCTTTGTGAACAACTGACGTAAGGAGGAAAGATTGGTGAAGAATTAGTTCATTTAAAACTCTGTGGAAGCTCAGAATTAGGAGGCTTGCAAAACAAGTGTTTTGAGCACGCCAGAGTTAACTTTAGAAATGTTTCTAATGCCTATTGTGAGCTCATCTCTAACAGTTTTACATGTAAACTCAAATTAAATGACTATGCAACATACTCAGAACAGCACCAGGCTCGATTCATCTTTCATTCACACTAGTTTAACACTGATGTAACTACAATGAAATCAATGTAGTTTATACACGTGCATGAGAGGAGAATCGGGCCTTTTATCTGTAACCTTCAATTGGAACCTAGCGAACCAAAATACCAATTTGAGTACAAGTGGGCCTATGTGGCCAGATCACTTCAGCCTGTGTGAAACATAACACAAGTAACATAAACATAACTTGTTAGAGGAAAGACTATGCTCTCTCCAAAGACAACAGTGACATAACCAGAGTATACATTTAGAGGGGAAAGAATTAGAATTTAAAGAATCTGAAGTTAATTTTGAAACTACAATTTGAGTATCAGCCACAGAAATATTTAAAATAAAATCAGTTATTTTACAATGTTCTATAAATAAAAAACAGGAGATATGGGATGGCAAAAATCAGGGATTAAAACTTTTACATTTATATGCAATTTCTTTCACTCCATAAGGGACCCCTTTAAATTTATCTCTATCTGCACCCTCTTGACAAAAAACTTCTGGTTTGATTCTTTTCAGGGCACTGTGCAATTCAAGCTAGATTGAGAAAAGTCACTCCTTAGTCTGCTATTCCAAATGACCTAAAGGACCGTTTCCTTTAACAGCCTGTATTCACCAAGAGTAAAGTCTATATCCTTTGAATTTTCTCCTGCTTAGTGTAGAATCAGATCATGTGTTATATTAGGAGGAATAGTAACTGGCAAAAGAATAGTTATTCCTCAGCATTGTCACTGGGGAAATAAGCAACAATTGATGGGTATTTAATCAATGCAAAAATTTTGCCTTAGATTTTTACATTAATCAGGAATCTAGAATTCTTTTAAAGCTGTCACTGGTAATTTTTTAATACTAATTTGCTGTTCTGAATCAAGATTTCAATGTCAATATCACAGAATACTGAGGAGGGTAATTTATCCTGGAATGTACCAACTGAAACTGTAAGAGTAGCAGGAAAAGGTAAATGATATTCAACAGTAGCTAAGTGGGAGGAAGAATCAACTTCTAACATACTGTTGACAGAATTTTAAAGAAAAAGATAATCCTGTATGCTGTGCACTCCAGGGCTATAAATGAAGCAGGACAAAACATCCATTCTAGATGAGATGCCACAATTTTAACGGAAATATAAAATGCACAGCAAAATATCATTGAATTTACCTACACAGAAATGTATAAGGCATACCACAAAATAAATGAGTTTAAATGCAATCTATGAGACTCCACACGAATGGAGATTCTATAACTGCCCACATGGAGTAATGTTGGCTCTTACTTAAAAAGAGCAGTCCCTGTTGGAATGTTCCAATTTAAACCACAAAAATTAGATTTTAACAACGTTAACAGTATTAGCAATACTCTCTGGAGTAAAGATTTTTAGAGGTAAGACCTTAACTGATGCAGCATGTAAAGATATTTGGAGATCCTAAGCACAATGGGAGATTTCAAGGATCTTTAGCTTTAAATGCACAAAAGTAAGGAATTCAAGATTATTTCAGATTTCTAATATTTAAAGACGTTTGTGCATACTTTGAACGCACATTAATAATATCAATCTGAACCGTTTTTATCCTTTATATGCACAAATAATACTTGTAATCCTTTTTCCTTTGCAAATCTGTAAGTAAAACCATCGCCAAACTGATCTTGCGAGTTATATAAACAAGAGTGACTTGTTATGGCTGAGTTATCAGTCCCTGGAAATAGTGGTTAATAATGGATATGCTTGTAGAGCTGAACCTATAATGGTTCTGAAGGCTGCTATAAACAACATCTGAAGCAAACCAACTGTTATTTAATTTGGTAGTTATGTTGTATCAGTTTTATTTCCTTTATTGCTTAAAACTGATTTTAAAATATTTTTAAGTATGAGTCATTCATTACGAATTCTGCCTGGCACATAAAATATAACTCAGTTCTTGCTGCTTGTTACGGACTTGACTTTGACGATGCAGGAAAAAAATATTCCTCTGGCATTAATTCAATTAGCTCCTGAAACGCAACTGACAAGAAACAACATAGACCCTTGTTCAGTCCTAACAGCTGTCTTAGGCAAAACTTGAGACCCATTTATTTTCTGACCACCACAAAGACAGCTCTTCTGTATATTGTTTGTTTTTCTACTGCTTATCTCAGCACAGCAGATGGCTTACAGATTTGGAATATTGTTTTTAATCATGGTATCACTAATACCTACGCCATGACCATCAGCATATTAAATCATATGCCTATCTGAATGTAAACGATAAGTGCACAAAGCGGGAAGTAAGCTAAAACACTACCACCAATCTTTCCACTGGAGATGCAACTGCTGCTTTTAGTCATTATGACCAACTGCCCTTTCAGAATAAAGATTGCAGGTTGAGAAAGTAAACCCCATGATAAAGCCAGAATGTTAAATGCATCAAAACAATCCTCTTCTACTTTGCAATCCATCTACTCCTGTTCATCACCTAGTTTTATTTTCACCTTTCCATCACTAACATTCCTATCAGATGCAGTCCACATTTTTCATGCATCCATTGCCCTTGGCACTTTTAAAGTTCTGCATCTTGATTTCCAAAGACTTTATTTTGCTCTCAAAATGACTGCCATTGTTGATGCATTTAAGGGCAGATTCCGTTGTCTTCAGAGTACCAGGATAGGTGAGGGTTTCAAAGAGATTAGTGAGAGTAGCATTCTGATTCATATTATAAAACTTAGGGATTTAATTTTGGAAGACCTATTGAAATACTGCGCAAAATAGACCATCTGGATAGTATCTGAATTACTCAAAACTTGGAAGGGAAGAAGGAGGAGGTGTTCCACATGGGAACTGAATGACCTGGAATTGGCAGTGAACCGTATCAGCTATAAATCAAAGCAGCTGTCTGTCAGAACTAGCGTATGGTGCGTATACTGACTGTCCCAATGCTATTTTGAAGAATGGCATTGTTTGGAGAATATCCGCCTTCTTTCCCAAGACATTTAGAGTCCTCTGAGTTGCAAATCCTTAATGCCTTCATGGATTTAAATAGTGGCAGAGTTCTGGCAGTCTCTGATTCTATCTGCCTCCACAGACAATGCTTGTTCTCTGGGTTCTTGTTTAACTTGGCCCACACAAATGGTACCCTCTGGATTTTCTTCAACTTTAAAAGCAAAACACAAAACAAAACATTAAGGTCAAAACTCCATCGATAACACTTTGCTCTTAAGAACTGTATACAATTAGAAGCAAAAAATGACTGTAGCTTCAGAAAACATGACGATTTAGGCTAGCACATGGGGCATTTGAGAGATCAGCTTTTCTGTAGTTTAACAAAGTCATACACTTGCTGTGTTAAAAGATGAAGCAAGCAGAATTGAATTTGCTGAAATAATAAACTTCTGAAGAAAAATCTGAAATATTTTTATGCACGAAAAAGAATAAATGGACTAGAATCTATAAAGGTACTTTCTCTAAGGAGTTCTTTTTTTTAACAATATGAGGAGTCCATTCTTCAGGAATGAATCTTAGGTGTTTCTTATAAATATACTGAGCCAAATTCAGCCGTGATGTAAGTAAGTACTATCCTACTGACGACGTGAAAGCTGTATGCAAGTACACCAAGACTGAATTTGGTCTGTCCACTTAAATACACAAACTTGTCATCTTAAACAAGTACTTTTGGGGAAGAGGGTGTCAATGAACAACTGTAGGTATGAAAGAGACAGATTACAATAGAAAAGTTGTTTTAAATAAGAGCTTAGAACTGCATCCCCAGTACATAGAAAAGACCATACTGGACAGAAATGACCACGCTGGACAGGTTACATATTTTCATCAGCCAAGCTATTCTAGTATATAACTACCAGTCAGATAAGAGAGAGAAGCTGGATTGTAAGGAATGATTTTAACTGACTTGTCCTAAATGTGTATCTGGGACCAGTATCTCAGAATCCACAAAGTCCAGCACAAAAAAGTTGATTTGTTCCTGTAAATGATCTCAGTTTGGGCCTGCCCAATAGCACTGAACTAATTGGGGAAAATTCTGGATCTAGCTCTAGATTGTTTCCTGGCTTCTCACTCTCCAGGATTCTCCAACAGGATTACTTGGCCCCTTAAGAAGGCGAAGTATCTGTTGTTGTTTAGAAACATCTCCTCCCGACAATTAATGAGTGGCACTATTCTGTGTTGAAAGGAGTCCCACACACTTTCCAGGCCAAGAAGGATGGTGACTATGAAGTGATGGGGGTGTACAGCACAAATAAAATGAGGTACCCTCCAGGGATGTGGAGAGGCCGCCAGGAAAATATAAAAGAACTACATTTTGTTGTTAAATTGTCTTGTTTCTATAACTTTACTCCCTTTTGTTCTTTTTCTGTTTTGTATAAAATATTTCTTTAAAAATTCACACAACTTTGCACCAATGTTTTGCTTTTATGTATTTTAGAGAGACAGCACCATCTAGCTTGAAAGGCCACAAAGAATGACAGAAGAGACATTTTTGATTACCTCTCTGGAATCCTTATACCAACAATAAAAACAGAATTTTTTGAGGACAACAGTCAAGGTCAATTATAAGAATTTGGAATAGCTTCAAAAACAACATTTCAGTGCAACAGACTGAAAGTCCAGGGCAATTTTAGATACATTTAAACATTGACATTTTGTTGATTTAAATTAGAAATAGATGATACAATTAGTAAATGTCCCCTTGCCTAATTTTGATGTTAATTTCAGTATATTTAATGCTTTCCCTACATTTTGAATTTTCAAAGTATTGCAGGATTTAGTACTGAGAAAACATAAGTGCACTTAAAAAGTTGTCAGTGAGGAAGCTGGAGGGGGCTTGGCAGATGGTTAAGAGAGAGTTGTGACTTTGGACACTTGCAAAGATATGGGAGGCAATTTGGGATTGTAGGATAAGCACATTATTAGCTGGATATTCCTGCTAAACTGCTCAGAAGTCACATTTCAGAATTCTCAGACACTGAGAAAAATGGGCCTATTTGTAGTTATCTTTTCTGGCTATCTGTAGAGTCAGGAAGACAAGACTGCTTCAGTCCCATGTGGTCCACATTTGGACAGTTTATTTCACAGCCATTAGGGCTCAAAACTTTAGGGTTTTTTAAATGAAAGCTTAGATTCTGGAGCACAATTTGTTAGCAGATAATGTGTTCTGTACCAAATTCTATGGCAGAGGTTCACAGAATACAAGCCCATGATGATAAGGGCTTTCAGGGGCTCTCTATTCTATGAAAGGAGAACATTTTTGTTGGTTTTACTATGATTTTTTTAATGCATTTTTCTGATAAATGTTTAAAACTCCAAGAAATTATTTAATTTAAAAAGTTGCAACTGATCACCCCTGCACTCCATCAGAAGAAACTGGAAAAAAATGAGACCTCCCAGAAGACAGTTTGATTCAGTCTTAGAAACTAGCTGGGGGGAAAAAAAGTCACACAACATTTTCAAGTTGCTTATGTTTTGCAGTGTTTAAATGCATTTAAAAAACAACAACCCAGCTCTCCTAACAAAATGTTCTTGTTGAAACTGTTAGTTTACCAAAACATACAGGGCTTTTGTTAAACAAAAATATTTTATTTACCACAAAAACCTGTTTTTAGTAAACTAAAATGTTTTATTTAGTAAAAAGCAGTTTTCAGTAAATGAAAAAAAATGATGAATTTTGAGTAAAAAGTCATGAAAAATTCCACAAACTGAAATTTTTAGAAGTTCAACAGTTTTTGACACAAACAAGTTTTTTAAAAAGGCCATTTTCAGCAAAAACACTTTCAAAATTTTCAATTAGCTGTTTTAGAAACTAAGTGGGATCTGCTCCTTCAGTTATTCAAAAGAGTATCCTGGTGATGACAGATTCCCCACGGCACCCCAGAACACACACGACTAAAAAAATTTATTCTCAATTTGTGCATTTAAATACCGTAGGCAGATTTAAACTTACTAAGAGCTGGATGGTTGTCTACAATCCGTATTGGAATGGTCTGGACGTCTCCCAAAAGAAACTGATGGATCCCTGCCTCCAGGCTTCCTGTATCCTCTACACCTCCAACAGTTACCAGCTGGCCCATAGTGACCAGATTTTGATCTGATATAGGCAGATTTCCAATAGCGGAGGCAGCACTGTTGCTCTGGGTTAGACTGGCACCTGTGTGAAGGTTGTGTCCCTGACTGAGTACTAGAGAGTGGTTGGTTATCACACTCCCTATGGAATCCAGAAGACTTGCAGGGTTGGGAGGAGAATGGTTATTTACTGCTATCAGGGCTGTTGCTCCATCCACGGAGGTGAATGTTGGCTGCAGCTGTAATCCCTGTGAAACAGAAGACAGTAAAGTCAATATCACCGTGTTTCTATATCAATCAATACCAGAGTGTGAAGAGTTTGTGACCCTCAAGGCTCTGAATTGGGGCCCTTGGGGGCGACGTGGCAAACAGAAATTTGCATTTGATTATGAATGAAGGCTGGGTTCCCCAATAGTGCTTTTTCCCAGGAGGGGAGTGGGTATGAAGAGCAAAGGAGTCTGTCTCTGAGCAGCTGCTCCTTTAAGAGGAGGGAGCAGGCAGTGGAAGAGCAGAGGACAGGTGCCATGTGGTCTTCATAGGAGGACGACAGGGGAAAGCAAGCAAAACAGCAGCTACTGCAGGAGAAGGTGGGGTATACAGGACAGAGAGCAGAGGGAAGACGGGCAGTGATAGCAAGGGACCCACAAAAACAGATAGGGGTCAGGAGCAGTTGATTTTAAGGGTGTCATGCTCCTACTGTAATTCCAGGTAGGAGCATCATGGGCCCTCAGTAACTGACTTTAATTGATTTGGGGGGAGGAGAGAATTGGTTCTGGTCAGATAAGACGAAATAAGCCAGAAAAGAGGAATTATTGGGGTGTGGATGTGCCTGAGGAACATGGTTTGGGGAAAGATCTGCAGTTCCGAGTTTTTGTGGAGAAAGCAATGGGTTGAGTTCCTGGAGGCTGGTTGGAGTAGGACAAGACTGGGGTTCTTAGAGAAGGAAACCTACAGTTTCTGGGTCTGAGTTGGGAGCTGCTTTTTGGTTCTCAATACAGTTTTAGAAGTGAGAGAGAAGAGAAATAAATGGCAGCCTTTAACTGCCATTCCCTCACAATGGTGGCCTTTCCCCATTATAAAATAACATTTTTGGCCCTCAGGAAAATGGTTGGACACCACTAGTGTAAGAGGAGTGGCTTAGGGGTTTGCTCACTGACTGCATCTATCCTAACTTGTCTGTATGACAATCTCTGGATTTAACAGTGCTCACAGGATAGCAGTAGGATCACTTAGACGCCAAGTAAAAGCTAAAATATGTAAAAATACAAGAAAGTTGCCACAGAGGGGGCTGACAGCTACTTCAGATCTGGCTTCCCTTAGCAAAAATTTGGGGGGAATGGATCAGTGTTCACGCTGCAATCCCTGTCAGTACCCAGGCCGGGGAAGCTAATGATCCAACTACTGGACCACATCTGGTGATGAAGCTTGGTCACGTGCCACCTGAGGCATGCCTCGCATACTCTAAGAAGAGCAAAAATTAACGTAGCAAGTATATGGGATAGTTAGCGGAGAGGAAGCTTACAGTCCTCAACCTCTCCATCAGGATTCCCAGAACAGCCTAGGTTGAAATTCTGGCCATCTTGGTGAAGGTGTTAGAGAACTTGACTACCTGAAGCTGTGCAAATATCTTGGGCTGGAGTGACGAGAGCGAGGACAACAGCTGAGCTGTCTCTGGAGGCAAGTTCTCCCCAGTCTGACTGGATTCCACTTTCGTGATGATTGATTCTCCTGGTGAACTTCCTGCAGTACCACAGAGACCAAATGAACAGAGATTATGACAAAGATTCTGTTAGTTTACAGAGCTCTTAATACCTACCCGAACCTGATGAACAAAAGCTCAAATACATTATATCACAACACTGAAACATATAAAAACATTTACATTTGCATAATAAATAGTCTGTATTTTGTGTAGAAAAACTTAGATGCCAAAGGAAGGAGAACAGGTTGTATGTGAGAAAAAGTAAATACAGGGGTGTATAAAGTTAGAGAGTTTGCATTTTAAAAAGATAGGGAAATTACTAAGGGGAATAAAGCAATTGCTCTCTATCATTCCTCTTATAAATTCATGGGAATCTATAAGCAAAAGAATTTCCATCGAAGCAGCAAGCAAATTGTTTGAACATACATACATCCTAGATAAAACATAGGGAATAGGAGGAAAGACAAAATTAACTATGAATTACATGGTTCTTCAATAAAGCCGTATGCTAGAAATCCTTTAGGTTTCTTTCCACTGTTCATGGAAGTGGTGTAACTTCAATACAGGTAACTATTTTACAAAGCCCTTTTATATAGAAGCCCTTCTGGTTTCCAGACTACAGTATTTTCCCATGCAAACCCCTATTTTATGGAAGTTTCAGTTGCTCTTGAAACTTTATAAAATCAAGATTTGCCTAAATGGTTTCCCAAAAAATCCTACATTGGCTCATCGTATATTCAGTCCCTGTGAGACCCAAAATATTTGCAATTAATGACTCAAGTCTCAGACAGATATGCAGTTGCGTTGGCCAAGTGTCCTCCTGGTATCTTGCAATTTTACCTTTGAAATCAGCAGGTGATTTTTTTTCAGCAAGAAATCACATAACATATCCAGCAATGTGAGAAGTAGAGAGGTCCTTCAATATACACTGAGTCCCAAACTCTAGCTGCTTATGAAATAATATAGTGCAGTTGGTACAGTAATACTGTGGTTCTTGTTAATACTATATAATTAATCTTTGTGCATCAGAGGGAAGGGCTATTGCCTGATGTCCTATACGATACTATTGCAGCACATGTAAGAATGTTCCAGCTTCCTAGTCAGTGTATTAAATACATCACATGGATCTGTTCTGTAGATGTTTATTAATTCCATATGTATATGGAACATATATCACAACAGATATGAAAGAAAACCAAGGGAACTGATAAAGACCTATAAAGCTAGATAATTACAAGGATTCCATGCTTATGAGAGGATAGGGGAAAGGCTGAAGGAGATATACATTGAAAGAAATGGATTTCTCCACAGTAAGCAAACAACCCAGTTTTCCCCAGGTTGTTGCTTGATCATTTGAAGGAACAATTCTATACTGGCACAAACTGCAATACAAGAAAAACTTATACACAAAGGAGACTGCTTGGACAGTCAATGTCTTTTACCCTTGCTATTGTTTCAGATACTTGTGCTTGAATAGAAGCTGGTATCTTCAAAGTCCAGCTTCTCTTTTTACACAGTCTTGCAGTGAAGTTATCCTGTTTGTGACATCATATTCAGTTTCGGCAGAAATTAATGCGATGTCATAACGCACATGGATATATCTGGGAAGGAGGATGCCAGCTAACTACAGACAACTACAGCAGCACCAGAGGAGATGGGAGAACTGGCTGCTCTGCGAGGAGGAAATTGGCAGCTATCCATCAAGACCAAGAACTGGTATGCTGTACTGGCAACAGCAGGTGAGGAACAGATCCCCATGGCTGAGGAGGAATAGCCATTCACTCCCCCTAGGCTGGGAGGTGCACTGCCACCGCACCTACGAGGAGGAGACGTTGCTGGTAGCCAGGGACTCCTTGCTGACGGAAACAGAGACAGCTATCTGCCAAGCTGACATTATGTGCCGAGGGTTATGCTGCCCGCCTGGAGCCCGCACCTGAGACATTATGGAAAAGATGCCGAAGCTCCTCCAACCCTCTGATCCCTATCCTTTGATGCTCATCCATGTGGCCACTAATGATACTGCCAGGTCTGACTCTGAGCAGATCAGCTGTGTGATTACAGGGCTCTGGGAACGAAGGTGATGGGGTCAGAGGCACAGGTTGTGTTCTTATCTATCCTTCCAGTTGAGGGTTAGTGCCCAGGCAGGGACACATGCATCCTGTAGATGAATGCGTGGCTGCACAGATGGTGTTGATGGGAGGGCTTCGACTTTTTTGACCATGGGATGCTATTCCAGGAAGAAGGTCTGCTGGGAAGAGATGGGGTCCACCTGACCAAGAAGGGGAAGAGCATCTTCGTGCACTGACTTGCCAACCTAGTGAGGAGGGCTTTAAACTAGCTTTAATGACAGCAGGTGACAAAAGCTCAGGTAATTATTAAAAAAAGTGACCTTAACAGATGGTCAGATGTTGAGGGGAGGACGTGGAAAATTACAAAAGGGTCAAAGGAGTAATAAGAAGGAAATCAGGGGGGAATCTGATCAACATTTTAGATGTTGATACACAAATAAAAGGAGTAGGGGAATAAACAGGAAGAGCTGGAAGTATTAGTACATAAGCTAAATTATTATTTAATTGGCATCACAGAGACTTGGTGGGATAATGACTGGAATATTGGTATAGAGGGGCATAACTAGTTCAGAAAGGACAGGTGGGGGGGAAAAGGGAGGATGGGTTGCACTGTACATAAAGGATACATACACTTGTTCTAAGGTCCAGAAGGAGGTTGGAGACAGACCAGTTGAGAGTCTTTGGGTTCAGATAAAAGGGTTAAAAAATAGGGATGATGTCATGGTGGGGGTCTACTATAGACTACCAAATCAGGAAGAGGAGGTGGACAAGCCATTTCTCAGACAAATAACAGTAATAGCCAAATCACAGGACCAGGTAGTAATGGGAGACTAACCACCCAGATATCTGTTGGGAAAGTGATACAGCAAAACACAAAATTTCCAATGAATTCTTGGAATGTATCAGGGACTATTTTTTGTTCCAGAAAGTGGATAAAGAAATTAGAAGACAGCTATTTTAAACTGTCATTTAGGGCAGCTCTGGGGTCCCCCCCACCAGGTTGGGGGCTGGGAGCGGAGAGGGTGGGGCTGGCTGGGAGCTCCAGCCCCAGGGCAGAAAATGTCACGGAGGTCAATTGAAGTCATGGATTCTGTGACATAATTGTAGCCTTACTAATAACTGCTGACATCAAGAAAGCTGAGGTGCTTAATGCCTATTTTGCTTCAGTCTTCACTAAAAAGGTGACCACCAGATACTCTACACAATTAATATTAACAAGCAGGGGGAAGGAATGCAAGCCAAAATAGGAAAAGTACAGGCTAAAGACTATTTAGATAAATTAGATGTATTCAAGTCATCAGGGCCTGATGAAATTCATCCTAGAGTACTTAAGGAACTAGCTGAAGCAATCTCGGAGCCATTAGCAATTATCTTGGAGAACTTCTGGAGGACAGGAGAGGTCCCAGAAGACTGAAGAAGGGCAAATATAGTACCTATTTTTTAAAAGGGGAACAAGGAGGAAATGAGAATTATAGACCAGTCAGCCTAACTTCAATACCTGGAAAGATACTGGAGCAAATTATTAAACAATCAATCAATTTGTGAGCACTTGGAGGATAGTAGGGTTATAAGGAATAGTAAGCATAGATCTGTCAAAAACAAATCAGGCCAACCAATTTAATTTCCTTCTTTGATAGGCTTACTTACTTAGTGGATGGGGGGGGGAGCAGTAACCATGATATACCTTAATTTTGACACAGTTCTGCATGACATTCTCATACGCAAACTAGGGAAATGTGATCTAGATGAAATTACTATAAAGTAGATGCACAAATGGTTGAAAGAACATACTCAAAGAGCAGTTATCAATGGTTTGGTGTCAAATTGGGAGGGCATATCCAGTGGGGTCCTGCAAGGGGTCAATCCTAGGTCCAGTACTATTCAATATTTTCATTAATGATTTGGATAATAGAGTAGAGAATATGCTGATAAAAATCTGCAGATGACTCCAGGCTAGCAGGGATTGCAAGCACTTTGGAGAACAGGTTTAAAATTCAAAATGACCTTGACGAATTAAGAGAATTGGTCTGAATTCAAGAAGATAAAATTTGATAAAGACGAATGCAAAGTACTTCACTTAGGAAGGAAAAATCAAATGCACAATGCAGAATAATAACAATAAAGGATCTGGGGGTTACAGTGGACCACAAATTGAATGAGTTGAATGAGTCATCAATGTGCTGCAGCTGCAAAAAAGGCGAATCTGATTCTGGGGTGTAATAACAGGAGTGTTGTATGTATGATACTGGAGGTAATTGTCTCACTTTACTTGGCACTGGTGAGGCCCCAGCTGGAGTACTGTATCCAATTCTGGGCACTACAATTTAGGACAGATGTGGACAAGTTGGAAAGAGTCCAGAGGAGAGCAACAAAAATGATAAAAGGTTTAGAAAACCTGACCTATAAGGAAAGGTTAACAAAATGGGGCATGTTTAGTCTTGAGAAAAGAAGACTGAGAGGGAACCTGAGAACAGTTTTCAAATATGCTAAGGGTTGTTATAGAGAGAATGGTGATCAATTGTTCTCCATGTCCACTGAAGGTAGGACAAGAAGTAATTAGCTTAATCTTCAGCAAGGGAGATTTAGGTTAGATATAAGGAAAATCTTTCTAACTATAAGGATAGTTAAGCTCTGGAATAGGCTTCCATGGGAGATTGTGGTTGCCATCATTGGAGGTTTTTAAAAATAAGCTGGACAAACACCTGTCAGGGATCGTCTAAGTTTACTTGGTCCTGCCACAGCACAGGGGGCCGGATTTGATTATTTCTCAAGGTCCCTTCCAGCCAAACATTTCTATGATCAACACATCCTTACAGGATAAATAGAAGACAAAACAGGCTGGAAAGAAGACCATCTAACTATACCCAATGGAGCCATGCATTCAGTTTCTGCAGAAATCTCTCTGAATTCAGGTAGAATACAGTATCTCACTGGATGCTTACATACTTAATAGGCTCATTTGTCTTGGGGAGCCATCTGTGGAGCCAAAATAAAACAGAATTGATTTTCCTTCATTACTGCCAGCATCCAGGAACAAAATACTATAAGCCCACCCATTCTCACATTATTGAGAACCACTTCTAAATGGCTTCTGGAGGTACAAATACCCGGTGTGTCCATCCAAAATACACAAATACCTCCAGCCACTACTTGTTTTGAGGATAAAGGTGAATGCTATGAATCAGGTGGTTCTGTAAGATCCCCCTTTCTCTAACATGCGAGCCTTCCTCAAAAAAGGGACACTATTCAAATTATGAAGCCTAAAAATTGACCTCCGGTATTCTGACAGTTACCCATACTGAAATCCTTACCTTAAGAGTTCCAAGCATAAGGGGTGTTTTTCAGTTCAAAGTGATCCATTGCAGCAGCAGCTAAAATAGAAGTTAAAAACCAAGGCCCAGCTTAGTGTGCAACTCACTGTAAATACACTGGTGTGCATAGAACTTCGCATCATGAATCAGGTGCACCAGGTTATTTATGAAGATTCACACATCAAGCCAAACATTTGTTTTTGTATTTTTCCTGCTACAACAAGGGTAAGAATCAGTTTTGTGTGTGTGTGTGTGTGTGTGTGTAGTGTGGGGCAAGAGCTACATGCCAGGAATCCTTCAGGCAAGAATTGCAACATAGGATAACTGTTTGTGTAGGTAAATCTTTAAGCATAACATTAATAGTGCCCCTTTAATATGCTACAATAGAGTCCTCTATACAATATTCCTAACAGGACTATGATGCCTTGTCCCGAGGAGACAAAGATACAAGATAGCCAACTTGATTAGCGCTATTGAAGTTAACTAAACCACAGACCTCTATGGTGTTATTTAAACATCTTGCAAGAAGACAATCTTTCACATGGCTGCCAGTTTTTTTCAAGAGGTTCATCTCAATCATGCTGGAAGGGCATAATGAGTGGGGTCCCAGAGGGATCAGTTCTGGGTCTGGTTCCATTCAATATCTTCATCAATGATTTAGATAATGGCATAGAGAGTACACTTAAAAAGTTTGCGGACGATACCAAGCTGGAAGGGGTTGCAAGTGCTTTGGAAGATAAATTCAAAATGATCTGGACAAACTGGAGAAATGGTTTAAGTAAATAGGATGAAATTCAATAAGGACAAATGCAAAGTACTCCACTTAGGAAGGAACAATCAGTTGCCTACATATGAAATGGGAAACAACTGCCTAGGTAAGAGTACTGCGGAAAGGGATCTGGGGGCCATAGTTGATCACAAGCTAAATATGAGTCAACGGTGTAATGCAGTTGCAAAAAAAAACACAGCAAACATAATTCAGGGATGTATTTAGCAGGAGTATTGTAAGCAAGACACATGAAGTAATTCTTCTACTCTACTCCACGCTGATTAGGCCTCAACTGGAGTACTGTGTCCAGTTCTGGGTGCCACATTTCAGAAAAGATGTGGACAAACTGGAGAAAGTCCAGAGACGAGCAACAAAAATGATTAAAGGTCTAGAAAACATGACCTATGAGGGAAAATTGAAAAAATTGGGTTTGTTTAGTCTGGAGACGAGAAGACAGAGGGGACATGATAACAGTTTTCAAGTACATAAAAGGTTGTTACAAGGAGCAGGGGGAAAAATTGTTCTTCTTAACCTCTGAGGATAGGACAAGATAGGAATCAATTATGAAATACTTAGAGGAGAGGAAAGTGATCAGGAACAGTCAGTATGGATTCATCAAGGGGAAGTCGTGCCTGACTAACCTAATTGCCTTCTATGATGAGATAACTGGCTCTGTGGATGAGGGGAAAGCAGTGGATGTGTTATTCCTTGACTTCAGCAAAGCTTTTGATACGGTCTCCCACAGTATTCTTGCCGCCAAGTTAAAGAAGTATGGGCTGGATGAATGGACTGTAAGGTGGATAGAAAGCTGGCTAGATCGTCGGGCTCCAGGGGTAGTGATCAATGGCTCCATGTCTAGTTGGCAGCCGGTTTCAAGCGGAGTGCCCCAAGGATCGGTCCTGGGGCCGGTTTTGTTTAATATCTTTATTAATGATCTGGAGGATGGTGTGGACTGCACTCTCAGCAAGTTTGCAGATGACACTAAACTGGGAGGCATGGTAGATACACAAGAGAGTAGGAATAGGCTACAGAGGGACCTAGACAAATTAGAGGATTGGGCCAAAAAAAACCTGATGAGGTTCAACAAGGACAAGTGCAGAGTCTTGCACTTAGGACGGAAGAATCCCATGCACTGCTACAGACTAGGGACTGAATGGCTAGGTAGCAGTTCTGCAGAAAAGGACCTAGGGGTTACAGTGGATGAGAAGCTGGATATGAGTCAACAGTGTGCTCTTGTTGCCAAGAAGGCTAACGGCATTTTGGCTGTATAAATAGGGGCATTGCCAGCAGATCGAGGAACGTGATCATTCCCCTTTATTCGACATTGGTGAGGCCTCATCTGGAGTACTGTGTCCAGTTTGGGGCCCCACACTACAAGAAGGATGTGGAAAAATTGGAAAGAGTACAGCGGAGGGCAACAAAAATGATTAGGGGTCTGGAGCACATGACTTATGAGGAGAGGCTGAGGGAACTGGGATTGTTTAGTCTCCAGAAGAGAAGAATGAGGGGGGATTTGATAGCTGCTTTCAACTACCTGAAGGGGGGTTCCAAAGAGGATGGAGCTCGGCTGTTCTCAGTGGTGGCAGATGACAGAACAAGGAGCAATGGTCTCAAGTTGCAGTGGGGGAGGTCTAGGTTGGATATTAGGAAACACTATTTCACTAGGAGGGTGGTGAAGCACTGGAATGCGTTACCTAGGGAGGTGGTGGAATCTCCTTTCTTGGAGGTTTTTAAGGCCCGGCTTGACAAAGCCCTGGCTGGATGATTTAGTTGGGAATTGGTCCTGCTTTGAGGACTAGATAACCTCCTGAGGTCCCTTCCAACCCTCATATTCTATGATTCTATGATAAGAAGCAATGGGCTTAAATTGCAGCAAGGGCAGTTTAGGTTGGACATTAGGAAAAACTTCCTAACTGTCAGAGTGGTTAAGTACTGTAAGAAATTGCCTAGGGAGATTGTGGAATCTCTATCATTGGGGATTTTTAAGAGCAGGTTGGACAAACACCTGTCAGGGATGGTCTAGATAATACTTAGTCTTGCCACGAGTGCAAGGAACTGGACTAGATGACCTCTCAGGAGCTCTTCCAATTCTATGATTCTATGTTAAACAAGAACAGGAGAAAGAGAGCAGGGAAGGATTTTTTCTGTGTTACATGTTTACCCAATGGGAGTGTCAAAGTCAGATTCAGGACTCACAATTTGTCAGACCACTCTGTTTATTAGCAAAGTGCTCTGCTAATACACCCAGATAATGTGAGCACCATGCAAGACTCAAACTATCTTATTTATACAGATAAAAGGGTGCGAACTTAACACGATAACAAAAGGAAGCAGAACTGATAAGTTTACCTGGGGCTAGACATACATATCTTATTTCCTTACTAACTATTACCGATCTCCTGTTAATGTCCCACCATTAGCTTAAGTGGACCCACTGTTTCATACCTTAATATTTCTCTTCCTGACAACTATATTTCAACATTCCTTATTCCTGCTTAAAGGAACATACAGCATTTCTTTAATCCATTCTATTTTTACAATATAATTCATTCTACTTTCACAGAGGAACTGTCTAGATCAAGTATTCCTGAAACAGAGATTATTATTTGCTGCATTAAAAGTGTGTGTGTGTGTAAACAATTTGTTTTAGATTTCCTGATGAGGACCCTGATCCAGCAAAACCGCTTAAGCCAATGCATAGCTTAAGGCATGTGAGTAGTCAGTAGGTCTAAATCACAAGCGTTAGAATTTTGTTTTACTTTATATGTTTTAATCTGAAATAATAATAATAGTAGAATCCCATTTATGGCAAAGACACGTTAGTCCAATGAACCTCTCCCAACAACAGATTTTGGAACAGAATCCATTTTGACAAGGCAACTTCCTTCAGAAATCCATATTCTGGCTTTTCTTTGCTTCCTTGTTAAGTGGTATATTAATTGCTGTGAAGAGATACTGCCCTCACCTTATGCATTCACCAAGAAAAATGATACTTCACAAGAATATCATTGAAGAAAGAGTGTAAGAAATGTGTCTCACTGCCTGGTTGTCAGATAAAAATCTGTATTTTTACAATAAAAAAGTTAAAATGAATAACATCTCCTTCTGCACCATTCCACTGAGCAAACGCTAGAAGATTCTCTACACAGATGTTTTAAGGGTCTGAGCATTTCCTCCCAACCCAAATTGTTCTGCTCTTCAGTACGCGTTAAAAGATGTTGTAAAAGACAAAGTCTACAGTTTTCAATCACTGCTATCTGCCATATCAGGAATTGTAACAAGTTCCACAGACATGTGGTAAAGGGTGTGTGTGGGGGGGAAAATGAGAATGGTCACTTCTTGTTGTGTTCAAATAAGGGAAGATAATGGCAAGATCTCTAAAAATCAGGGAGGAGATCTGTACTTTCGTAAAGCAAGTGACAAAAACAAAAATTGAACACAAGTAAGATATTGATATGCTCCTACCCTCTGTAGGTGGTGAGGCAAATGTAACAGTCACTGTTTCTGTGAGAACATTCCCACCATCTGTGGTCCACTGGAGCTGAAAGGAAAAAGACCTCAGTTCTCAGAAATGGGAAGGGTGCTGAGCAGGATTCCCTACAATACTGGTACAGACTCAAACTACAGTGAAAATGAGTATCAAAACATCTTCTTTCTGTAAGTTTGTGCTTTCTGAGTTTTGGGGTTATTTCTTAAAACTATTAAAGGTGAAGCACTGTGCTTTTAAAAGGATTCTAAACCACTTTCTGTCTGGTAGGTTAAATCCTCCTCAGAACGGGGTTAGACTTTAAAACTGAAATTAGATATATTTTGAACACAAACTATTTGAAAATAATTTTCTCTATCATTTACAGGCTGGAAATTGAACTCAAGGTTCTGCATGTACCCTGCAAAAAGCAGACAACATCAGAAACTCCTAAGAAGGGTAAAGGAATTCTGTGCCCTGCCCTGCTTTAGGTGGGATCACCAACTATTGCAGGAGAACCAGTCTTGGCAGATATTAAAAAACCAAACAAACTTTTCAGCTTTTGTGTAAAGTTTGTGAATTAAGCTCTTAAATACAGTATGTTTTTAACTATTTTTTTAAACCAAACATTTCAATTCACCTTGAAATGTTATGAAATTAAAGCGCCACCAGATCAGCGATATGCAATCTGAGGCTCTTGAAACCTCACTTAGCCCTGCATGCGTTGGCTTGGAGTGAGGCATCACCTGGTGGCTGTCTGGGTCTAAGTCAGTCAAAGACCCAGTGGGAGTCACCAAATCTTGATACCACTTTCTCTATAACATACCAAAAACAAACAAATAAATAATCCATCCATCCATCCCTCATCATCGATAGTTCTCTCTCACCTGGACTGCTGCAACCTCATCCTCTCGTCTCCTCATCTCACACCCATTCAGTCCATTCCTAATGCAATAGACAATATTTTCATCCTCACTCACCACCCAGACCACATTACTCCACTCTTCAAATACCTCTGCTGGCTGCCCTTCATCCAGTTTAGGATTCAAATTGCTGTCTTCAAGGTTATGCACCTGCCTTCATCTCAGCTCTTATTTATTACTATGTCCAACCATAAGGGATGCCACTCCCTTACTTTCCTTCTCATCTCCCTGCCTTCTTCCATGCCATCCCATACATGTGAAACAGACTTCCAGTACCAGCATGCAAAGCATCCATCCTTCTTTTCTTATAAGGCCTACAAATGCTAACCTGTGTCAATATAACATCCTCACCAACGCAGGTCTTCCAGTGCACGTCACTTTTCTATGTCTCTTCAAGTGTTTTTGTCTGATCTTTGGTTCTTTAATGTTAACCTTTAGGCTAAATATTAACCATGCAATTTACAGAACCAAATACACTTCAGGGTGGTGGAGGAGGGCCTGGGCTCCACACGGCTTCCCCGGCGGTGATTTAAAGGGCCCGGTGCTCCAGCCACTGCGGGGAGTCCCAGGCCCTTTAAATCACCGCCGGAGCTCTGGCAGCGGGGCACAGGTGGGGATTTAAAGGGCCCGGGGCTCCCCACAGCGGCCAGAGCCTCTGGCTCTTTAAATCACCGCCAGAACCCAGCTGCCGGAGCCCCGGGCAGTAATTTAAAGGGCTCTGGGCTCCACACAAATTCGGATATAATATGGTAAAGCAGCGGGGCTTGGGTGGCGCTTTAAAGGGCCTGGGGCTCCCCGCTGCTTTACCGCATTATATCCAAATTCGTGTTATATTGGGTGGCATTCTATCTGGGTAGAGGTGTATGCTTAAAAAGGCCTAAATTTAATCTATCCTTCAGACAAAACTTCCTTTGAAAATTAAACTAGTGGGAATACAAAATCAGCGGGAGCTTTGGCTGAATAAAGGCCAAGTAGTAAAATTTAAGTAAAGTCTTCAGGATTCATCTCAGAGATTCAGAAAGAAAGAAGGAGAAGAAAGCGTGAAGCTCCAATAATACCGTTGCTGGGATGCTTTCTGAGTTATACAACATCTCCCCGTTTCCCAAGGACTTCTGCACCTCATGGATGTGGTTCTTGATGTCATTCACAGTTGGGAAGAAGGACAAGTTATGCCTCTCTGGTACTTCCTCAGGCTTGAATAATTCTCGCTCCACAAACTTTCTGTCAAGTATTGGAAAAGGGAGGGGGGAAAAAGGGTGTTGTCAAAAGTTAAAACACACTTACAATATTAGGAGATGTTTCTCCTTCTTCTGCAGTCACCTCTGTCTCTGCCCTCAAATATGTTCCAAACATGTTAAAAATTACAAGACAAGAACAAGTTAGTAGATCCCATGACCTGGCTCTTCTCCTCAGGTATCCTGAGGAGAATTTAACAGAACTAGCTCAATAAAATGTACATTTCCAACACTAAGAAGAAAAGCAGCCCTAGACGGTGATCTGGTATGAGGCAGTGTGAGGAGCTGAACTACCAGGTAGTTATATCTAAGGTAAAGTCCAATTAAAAAAAAACTGAGATGCTAATGTCATATGTGGGGATAAATTCAGCTAATGCTATATGTGGGGATAGATTCGTGAAACAATCAGCATTGCCACATAGCTTCAAGTCAGATTAACTGAATGTATAGTTGATATGGAAAGAAGGCAGTATAATTAGAGTAGATTATGCTATACCTTAGTTGTTTCCTCACTGCATAGACTTGTTCTATTCCCTGAGACACCAGTTCTCGGATTTTATCCGCTACTTGTGGGTGAAGTCGGGAGGGCAAAGTACAGTTCTCATCTCTCACTGCATCTTCCTCTTCCTCAGGAGACGATATGGGGAAAGCGGACGGTGAAGGAGGGAGGCAGGTCTCCATTTCGTGATACTGGTGGGCCTGCTGGGTGGGTAATTGCACATACCATCTGACGAGAAGGAGCGTTTCCAGGTACAATTCCAAAACAAAGACAGTAAAACAAAATCATTTATTTAAATCCTTCCCCAGGAAGGGAACAATGCTATTGAATGAAGACCCTCTAATCAGACTATCAACAAGACTTGTATATATATGCAACTAACAGCATTCATTACTAGCACACACAGCTTTCTCCCACCCCCACATAGGGACAGCGACTATGTCTGCCTTGTACTGCACCAAATACATAGTTAATACTTCAAGTAACAACCAGTTTTTACATAATTTTGAGTACAAACCTAAAACAAAACACTCCCAGAGATTACTCTTTTCTTTCAAGAAGCTTTAAATCTGTGCCCCGAAGCTTCCATAAAAGAGTACAATACGGCAGTACAGGATTTTTGGCTTGAGATCTGAAGGGAATATTCATTGAGCCATCCCTCTCCCTGAATCTCTGCACTGCACCGAGTGTACCATCCGTACAGCTAAGCACTAGATAGGACTCCTTTCGTGTCAATGATCCTCTTAATTGACAAGAAAGGTGGCTATTAATCTAGATGAGGTATTCTTCCTCTCCCACTCCCCCAGCTCCACATATTGCTCTGTAGCACTCCCCAGTCCTGATGGCTCAGTGATGGAGAAAATCAACAAGGAATCAAACACAGCTCTCCCAAATGGCAAAGCAGACATGCAGAGGGTGATGAATCAGTCCATATGGGAGACATCTTAATCAATGCTTTGACACCACATGCTTTCTGACCAATATGTAGATGAAATACATAAATATAGTTGCTCTGATGGACAGTATATCCCAAACATGCAGGGTCCATCTATGCCTTTCTTTTTGAAAGAGTGTGGGACAGATTACGAGTGTGGTATAATCATTAGAGAAAGACTGGACAGCAGCACACTGCGAGGGTTATGCAACTGACTTGCTTTGTAGCTTTGAGCAAATGATTGAACCTCAGTCTCCCAGTCTGAAAACTGGGATTAATAATAATAGATAGTTACTTTGCAGGGATGCATGAGGCTTAATCGTGACGTCCTTTCAGATCCTCAGATGAAAGACATTGCACAGAAACATTGTTATTCCACTTTTTGTTTTTCTATTTATTACTTTTAGGTATTGCATGTAAACAAAAAATAATGTTCAGATAACACTAATTTACACTGACAGACAAATATTCAGACTCACTACCCATGGCTCACTCCACTTTGCCTAAGCATTACAAGCAAATATGGGGCTTAATTCATCTCTGCAAGCAGAGGGGGCGTTAAGCACTCCCTTCAGCCCATGGAGAGAGCTGCACCTCAGGGCGAATTCATCCCTTAGAAAGGGTAGACGGTGGTACTGCTGCCACCAATTCACCAAAGGGAACTACTTTCATTTGCAGTTAGGGCTTCAACAGGGCTATACAGACAGAACCTGCCAAGGAGATGTGCCGATTCATCACATCTTTTGGGTTCTCTAGCCTTCCTTTCTCCCTGGAAAATACCAGTCTGTTCCAGGTCCCCTAATGGAGTATAACTTCATAAAACATCCTCACCTTATGACTCTTACTAGGCAGACATTCTGCCATTGCATGACTGCAGCCTGGATTTTGCTGGCAGAGGTGAATCAAACGCAGAAGATCAAACCCTTTAGGTAGATCCCAGCTACACTTACCCATTAATGAGCCTTCATGTTTACAGTATATAGGTGTTTTAATATGGTTCTTGAAACTGACATTATCTTCACCAAAAATTATTAATGTTCCCTTTTCCTCCCCCAACTCACTATGGTCGTATGCAAATAAGGTAAATGGGTCCAGTACTGCAACCCTTTATTCGTGTATAATCCCACTGATGTCAATAGGTCTATGTAGATACGTTCTACCCACATGAATAAGGGTTTGTAGGGGGGGAAAACCCTTCTTTTGGTCTCTCCGTCAGGTTGTTCACAAAAGTTACCTTTGTGCTCCTTTGATCTTGGGGCTACTCTGGTCCCCTGGCATAAGGAAGAGCAACTGATTTGAGGCTCTGCTACCTCGTGCTGGCTGCCAACAGCCCCAAGGGACTGCTCTGACCACACTCTCCTTCTCTCCCAGTCATGCTCTCTGACAGCCACAGGAAGGCAGATTGTGAAGGAGAAGCCATTACACCAATGTACAGCATCTAAAGATCCTCCCATACTGGGAGTGATCCTCCGATGGTCAGCTGCCTTTGGGACACAAAGCCATCCAGGTTGGGAGAGGTCTGGCTCATTGTTGGTAACACCCACAATCCTATAACTGCTTCAGTCTGTATTCTGAAGCGTATTTTACATAACTCCCACAGCACAGTATATTACACATTTACAAAACACTTAGGAGTTCCTTGTGAATGGTTTTCTACCTTTTACAAGATATTTTAATGAAGCCCCTTTTAAAAATAGCCAAACAACTGATTTTCCTTCTCCCCCAACCCCCATTTGTCCAGATAAGAAACGAGTGGAAATTTCACCTGAGGACCCCTCCAGCATCTATAAAGTTCTTCTTCAGCATGTTGAAAGCTTTCTCTTGCTCCATTCTTATGATTTTCTTGTCAATTTTGGGGTCAGTGGGAACTCTATACTCAGGAAACTTTTGAACCTTTTTAATATAGATCCTTCCAAGAAAAACAAAAAAAAAATACAAAAAAAGAAAAATCCAGCTTCATTATCCTTCTGAAGGCAGAAACATCAACTATTTTATTTCAGATTATTTTTATTGTAAAGAAACTGCAGGAAACTCAAGCAAAGAGGTTCAAAGGGTGGAGAAGCCCCAGAAGTACTCTAAAGGACTGGTCGGTCAGGTAAGAAGTGAATTAGAAGAGTGCAGAGCCATTCCTGAAACCCAGGAAGTTGACAGCAGAAAGCTCAAGGGGGGATGAGAACAGAGAAGATGCCACTGGAGTTGGATAGGAAGAGGTCTTTGGTGAATGGCAAGAGCTATACATTCCCTCCAAAATAACAGATTTAGGAGACCTCTCAGATTCTAGCCACATCCACTGTCATGGGAACGTATCCTTCTTCTCTCTAAATGAGCATTAACTCCTACTTGTACCGGAGATAAAGCACAATATATTTATAAATCTATGTCACAACACAGTTACCAGTTAGGTTTCTTGAGATGCAAGCTCTTTTACATCAGTTACCAGCTTCTCCAGACCAGAGCCTTGCCATTTTCAGCTTTGTAGCTAATGCTTACCGTGCTGGACAAGTGGCTTTGTACAGCTGGCAGGAGGCATTTTCCGGCTCGCCAGTTTTTTTGGGCTGGAAACCTTTCCTCCTGGGCCCATACTGGCACTCCATCACAATGGCTCTGCTTCCTGTGGACAGAAAGCAACTGGTTCTGTTATTAATTCAAACATCCAACTGTTCCAGCCAGCAGACGACAACAAAAAAAGATTTCTGAGGAGAGAAGAGTGATTTGAAGCACTTATTTTCATTCTCTTCTTGGAAGAACACATGTTTAGGGTTGTGGGTGCCTGAGTTACTGCTTTCCCCATAATACTACTGAGCACTTATGGAGCACATCACAGTTTCAAAGAACTTTCCAAACTAGCTAATCTTCACAAAACACCTGTGAGGTAGGTAATTAAATATTATCGTAGCCATTTTACAGGGGTAAAAATTGAAACACGAAGTTTTGAAGCCAGATTCTGCCACCTTTACTCATGTTTAGCAGCAGCACTTTACACAATTAGTAGTCTTATGGGTTATTTATTGAGTAAGTTGCTCTTACTAAATGCAAGTCGAGGTGACAGAATCTGGTTCTAAATTATACAGCAAATCAAAGGCACAGCTGAAATCAGAACTTGGGAGTTCCTTACTTCTTGTGCCGTATTCAGTTCTTTAGCCTTGCTGCTACTTGATTTCTTACAGGTTATTAAGGTTTGTGAATTTGATTCCAATTTCTTCTATTAACCAATATTATATCAACATAGTACCCAATACAAATATTACAGTGCAAGAAAGATAGATTTCCACAACATTTGTGCAAACTTCATTAGAGTAATTGGTTTCTTTTATTCAGACATATGGCAAAGAGGAGTAAAGTAATATAGGTAGCATGACAGAGCTGGGAAGGGAACCATTATTTGTTTTGAAGAACATTTAACTTTGTTCCCCAGCACCTACCGTTCATAATCCAAATACTGATTTTTAAATACCATTTTCTAGCTTTGAAATAACAGATGCGTTTATTGTGTCACACTGCTGAGATATGAGCTGATTCTAAATGATGATCCATAATATTTTGCATGAGCATGTGACATTAAAATATCAACGCAAATAGAGATGCTATTCAAAAAAGGAACCAGATGATATAGTGGACTAGAGCACTGACTTTTCTTACTGGAAATCTGGGAACAAACATTGGCTTAGATCACAAATGAAAAAGAATTTGATAGTTTCAACCTTGTCCTTGCCTGCATGCATGACAAAAATAATTTGACGGGACCCTGATTTTACCAAGGTCTCAAGTGTCCAAAATCTTACTAAAATCAGGGTTTGGATATTGAAACTTTCTGTTTCACAATACAGAATGTTGGCCAGCTTCTTCAAAGCTAACTGGTTCAGCAGAAGCAGAGGCAGGCCAGGGACTGAAGAACAACTCCACTTATGCAGAGCTTAGAAACTCCACAAGAACAGCACTTCAGTCCTGCACAGCTCAGGACCGCTGCAGGCTTGAAACTCTACTTCTATAGAGCCTCAGTAAGTGTGACACCACAGCAACATAACCAATCTTCAATTAACTAGAAAGTCAAGTTAACTGGGGTTTGGTAAATCAGGGTTCCATTTTAACCCGCAACCTCTGTTCAAAAGAAGTCTAGGTTTTTAATAACAGGGGTGTTCAAACTAGAAGTAAAATTCATAAGTAGAATAGTGTGTACAAAGTATATACAGTGCTTCCCTACCTCTCTGTCTGGCCAAAGCAGGCAATACTAAAACTAGGCTAAATTAATCCACAATATTTTTTAAAACAAAATATTAACTGAGCATGTTTTTACTCTCACTCTCTCTCGGAGAATCATTTGTTAAGCTAATCTCACAAGTTGCTAAAAAGATCTAGTGTCTCTTGGGGTGGGGGGAAAAAAAGCTTGTTTTTCTGGATTTGTCCTTTAATATATTCTTGCACCTCTTCATAGCTGAATGGCCTTAGCTTTAAAATGGGTGATGACATTTCACTTTTTCAGTTACTTTCAGCTCAAACAAATGCATCCTGCAGTCAACCATGTATCGTATCCCATAGGTTCCATTTAATCAAGAAGAGACTTGACCAGTTTCACATCTAAAATTCACACTCACGCTCATACAATACTTGCTTTATGACTCAAGAAATATGAAATCACAAACTGGTAAAGTCTACATATTTATTTAGAAGAGTCATCTCTCTGGTTAAGTTTTCTGAAAAAATGTTTTAGAGTGATTTTAAATACCTTATAGATTCCTACTGCCCAAGGTTTTCAGCAGGACCCCCAGAAACCTTAGTAATGTTGATGGATCAATCCCTTACCACCCTCATGAAAACTTCAATGTCCATACAGAGCAGACAGGACCCTCATCTTTAAGGTCTCCTTCAAAAAATGTTTATGGTAATTAACCTAACTCTAAAGGATGAAGGGCTTGAATCACTCACATTGTAACATGAACCTGCGTTCCAGGGAATCTAAATGTTTCAAACTTGGGCTTAGACCACTAAGCCATCCTTTCCCAAGTTTGTGCCTTGATTTTACCAATGCCTAGTAACATTCTGCCAGAATACTAAGGTATAGCTTCATGAGGGTCCTTCTTTTGGCCAACTGACTAATGATTTTGAAACTTTGAAAATAATTATTAAAAAAAAAAGTTAATTACCTGCATTGATAAAAGGGATCCCATCATATGGGACATACTGAGATTTCCACATCAACCGTGTGGCGGGTTTGGCTGGGCTTGGAGACTGGCGCGTCCCCCACACACTTTGTGTTTGCTGCTTGTGTAGCGTTAGAACACTCTCTAATTCTGTCTCGCTCACACAATAGCCGCGGTACGAGTCCCCAATTTTCTGCATGGAAAGGAGGTGAAATAATAGGATTATTCACCAATCTGACTGCTGTCGGTACCCAAGAAAATGAATGCAGTCAGGGACTCTGGCATGGTGGCAGGCGAGGAGACTGTCTGAAATGCTTTGTGCACTGGTTGCATCACAACCAGATTTACCATAGGGTCTAACACAAGACCAACCTTCAGTGAGCTCATACCACAGGTGTTTGTCAGCAATCTGAGATCGTAAGTAAAATACTCTGAATGTCTGAGCATTGGTCCATTATTATAACACAGTTATCTACAGTATAACCCAGTTTCTAAAGGTTTTGGAGATATGCAAAATCTTCCAAACACAAATACATTTTGGGTAGGTGAGGGAGCAAGGCATGCAATCAGGAGTTGTAACTGACCTTCCATTAACTGATATTTAGGTAAATGGGGTTAGTCTCTATTACCAAAAGACAGAACCAAATGAGTTCCTTTATCCTGGACCATTCCCTTCATTTCAGACTTTTCTACTAAAATAAATACTTATTAAATGCCAGTGAATTTTAGAAAATATTTTTGGTGACCTGCTGGTCACATCTAAGAGAAGGAACAAATAATTCAAGCAGAGTTTCTGTCACACACACCAGTCACAGTCAGTCACTTGCATGCCATCTTGCATCACATCTCCAGCTGACTACAACAGACCTCTGTGGGCTCAGTGCTAAAAGTTCTTCACACTGACTCCACTTGACTTTTGTTGTTGGCTATCTGCTAAATGTATAAGCAAATTCACACCTCAGCACCTCACGCAGCATCCAGACTCTGCAGTTGGTCATCAATGGGCTTCATCTATACCCCAATCCACCAACCAGGAAACAGATGAGAAAACCACAGAACGAAAAACAAATGCCATACAGCACATAGCTGGCACCCGCCCCACCCCTCCCTCCGAGATGCTACAGGTTTTCTGCAAACCATTCTGGAGCAACTTGAAAATAAATACAACCTCTTTGGGCTGCGGAGCTGGAAAATGTATGTGCTAGAAAAACTATAGTAGCAGATACTTTGCTAGATGCCAGACACAGAAAGTGAGCACATTAAAACCCTTATGAAAGAAATGATTCAGAGTGGAAAGATGTAACCAGACTTTCAGAAAAGTAGATGATACCATAGATTTTTAAGATGAAAGCTGAAAAGGGCCCAATGTACATAGTAAACCCACTGATGGAAGTACATTTTGTGACTGATAAGGGAGACAGAGACAGAATAAAAAGCAGCAGCAAGAATGCTACTGGACCTTAAGAAAAACCAAAACATGGTAGTGTTTCACTTGACGTCTTCATTCCCCTGATGTTTTTCCGGCCTCTCAGACAATAATAACTTGGCTCCTTTGCAAGTCTATGATTCCATGTTTTCAACCCTGGCAAAAGTAGATGCAACTCCACTGAAGACAATGGAGTTGTGCATACTTACAATATAACTGAATTTGGCCCAAATGATATATCACTAAGATTTGCCGTGAGTGCACATGCTTGCAGAGCGAGAATAATAGTCTTTATTACAAATTTTGATTATCTTTAGAATTAAAAACAAAAAATACAGAGTTGATAGAGTGAAAAATAGGATGGACTGAATCAACCATGACAGCAGAGAAGTAGGGAAGTAAAGCAACTGAATTGGATCTGAAGACAGATAAATCACTGACTCTCAAGAGCATAAAAGCAAAGGCCTTGGAAAGTCTGGTTTTTAAAAATACATGTTCTGAGAGTTCTTGAGGAGGTTGAAGACCCAGACAGAAACACTAGGTAAAATTCTCTCTCTGCAACACTAACATTAACTTTAAGGGAGTTACTCTACGCTGCTGTGTACAGAAAATGTACTGGGTCTTTAGCTATTGGAAGGGCTGCAGGCGCAACTCAGAGAATGGGAAGGCAAAATGCTCGTTGCTATTTCTAGCTGCAAGGACAGAAGAGATTTTGGCATCTGCCAGAAATTTAAAAAAAAAATCTGCTCTGCGCAGGTTGTTAACTCAGCACACAGGTTTGAGAGCATTAAACCAAAGAGAGAACATTTAGTTTTCTCTGGAGAAAACATTCTTGAAAAAAATACATCAGAGAAAATACATTCACTCTATTCTCGGCAATGAAAACAATGGTTACATATAATAAAAACACATTTATTTGGATTCTTTCTTCCACTAAACACCTGATCAGGAAAAAATGATGAAGAATTACACAACGGATTGTGATTTTGAGATCATCATCATTTAACAAGTGGCAGCCTTGTACTTGCTATAATCCCCCCCCCCCAATTACTTTATTTAAGTGCTTTATTTCTTGGGGGTGGGGGGGAGGCTCTCTTTTTTTAAAGTGTTACTTTAGACTTTATTTATTATTTGATTGGGCTAAGTTAAGAAAAAGTTTCACACAGAATTTAAATATTAAAAAGATGGCTGATATCTGCTATACAAACCTTCTTATATTTATTCTTAATCTTATAATGTAGATTAGGCATACCAACACAAGATATCATGTTCCCACAATGGTATACATCCATCACAACAGTAGAGGTGTTCATGCATTCTTACCAGAAGGTCATGAAAACCTGCTCTGAGCGGATTTGCCTGATGGTGGCAGGAATGCCTTCCATTTGTATGTTTATTTTGCTTAGCTCTGAAACTGGTAATATTACCTTGTATTTAGTCTTGTATGTTTCACTCGGTCAACATTCTAGTCTACACTAGAATATAAAATACAGAACAAGCTGATACAATTAAACATATGCCCGACAACCACTATCATCAGGCAAATGCCTGAAAAAAAACAAACCCAACCCCCTGCGCCATGCTGGTCAACAGATTTGGGCTCTGTGAGACCAATGAGGGGAACAACTTCTAGAGAAAAAGGACCTCCATTGAGATTCCTTGCCTCCAGCCCTCCTCTACATTCAAATCTTAGGGATTTCTTAGCTCAGACACCCAAGGTTGAGCTCAAACCATCACAGTGTTACACACAGAAAGAGGAAGTCTCAGGTTGCCTGGACCCAGACCACATAAGGTTCTGCTGATCATACTAAACATCTTGAATTGCATGTAGAAGTGAACTGGAAGTCCATCATCACTGCAGAGAATTGGTGCAACATACTCCCTGCAGCCAGGTCTGCTATGTAAGTGAATAGCTGTATTCTGCAACAGCTGAAACTTCTGTGCCTTCAAGAGTAGCTCCACCTACAGCACATGGCAGCAATCCAATCTGACGGTCATAAAGCTATGAGGCTAGTTAGTAGAAGGATGTCTAGTGAGAAATACAGTAACTTTACAGTAAAAGTTTGCAATTGCCTAGCCAAACACGGATGATAAATAATTGGTCTTTTGGGCCAATTATGCTACCTGGGAAGCCAGGTGCAGTGAGGTTATCCAAACGAGCATCAGATTACACACCTCCTTTACAAAAGGCAGGAACAGGTCTTCAATATGGGAGCAAATACATCACCACCACACTTTCCAGAGGCTTCCTTAATCAACACCTCATCTTATTCTCATTCAAGCCCCTACGTCTGCCAGGTACAAGGACAATGGATACACCATCCTAGTGAGGTAAAACAGGCCTACAGTTGTATGTTGTAAGTTGATGGCCCTATAGCCCAAATAAAGTCAGTCTCCCACCGCCGCTTTACTTACACATAGAACAGAGTATTTTTCTCAAAAAGGGACCTTCCGATGGATGATTAGTTGTCTTATACCAACCCCTGGGATCTTTCTGAGAGGAAATAATGGAACCACAGGACGCATGAACCTATCTGCTCCAGTCATGGTCCACAAAAACTTGCACAACTGTCCAATGGATCTGGCTTCTAGGAATGCTGTGAAGTGTTCAACATCCTGCCACACAGCCGAAAAGGCACTTCATTAATTCAGCCCATCAGAAATACTTTACTGTAAATTATAATCCTTCACTTAAAAAATAAGCTACATCAAAATGTCTGCTCCGATTCACCTCAATGAAGTAAACTCCATAGCTTACCTGGGCCATTTAAATGCACCGACAAAGCTCGTAGTTTTGCATAAGTGATGTGTGATAAGTTGCCTGAACAGAACAGATGTAGGGAGAATGGCTCAGCTAAGCACAGGAGGAGCATGGTCAGCAACAGCCCTTAATGCTGACTTGGGAAAGGTGCAGCTTTTGCTGCTCTGTGCTTATTGCCAGACAGACATCAGTCCTACAGTCATGCACTGGAGCTGAGGCGCTGACTGCCTCACCTTCTTGAGCTGCGGAATGCTACTGGGTCCTGAGCCTAGTGCTCAAGGGAACAACAATTTTGTACTGCAGTCAGCTCCTGCACAAGCACAACAGGTAAAGCCCCCATGTGCTATTTTCTCCCAGGGCATCCGTGCAGGCACTAACATTGTTCACGTTCAGTTTGTCCTGAAAAGTGACTGAAAAAGTGGAATTCTGGGATACTATGTTTATTGTCCCCAGGGTGCTCAGCTCAGCGGAGAAGTAAAGAAGAGTTTTCTCTAACTGTCAGCCCAGCAAACTTAGCTCGGGTTCTTTCCTTCTAACATATCGCCAGCAATGAAGGGTTCCACAGGACAAGCTTGGCTAAATTACATCTGAAAACCCCAGATTATGCCCTCAATGACACCTGTGCAATCCAATGGGCTTGCACAGTATAACCGACTGGGACTTAGTAAAACAATTCTGCTGATGATACACAAGAAGGAATGGAATTCAGCTCATTCCTGCTCTCCAGGGCTAACAAGAATAAAAAGCAGTAAAACAATAAAACTTATTTTTGTTACTAAAGGGAACAACACGCCTCTGAATAGTTCTGTGGAGCAGCAGAGACCAGATCTTACATTCTCACTATTCAGAGTAGAACTGGCATTTTAAACGGAAGCAGTATTTTTTTCTTTTTCTTACAATTTTAGAACATTAAATGCTATATGAATGCAGATCTTACAGTTATGAATTTAAACACAGTAGGTGGAAATGTGAAAGGGGACTAAGGGACTCAGGGACCTAAGCCCCATTGATCTTCAAATAAAGTTTTATATAAAATAAAATACTTTTAATAAATTATTAACAGATGTTACGCAAATGTTACAGTTAGGAGCAGCATGTGTGATATAGATGGCTATAAGCACAATAGAAGGGATTAGAGATGATTATCTGCAACGAATTGACCTGTTGGACTCTACCAGCTGATTAATCATTTATTAACCTGTTATAAACTATGTATAAATGGAACCTTAATATGAAGTATGACCAAAAATTCTATCCCCAAATGATATGAGAGCTTTAACTTTGCAATATCCTAACAAGATTAACTCACCTATGTTGTACATACTGCACATATTTTTAACAGTCAAATTAGTAATCAAAATTAATGTTCAATATGGTAAAGTTAACGTTACCAATTTCCTGGCTTTTGGGTGTGTATATCAATATACATAATACTATATTAACACTTGCATGTGATAAATAAGGTATTATCTGTGTTTTTTAATGAGTTTACAGATTATTTGAAAGTGTGCACAGAGAGGAATTTTCAATTGCTCAGGAATTTAAAATCAACTGATGTCTACATGTGTCAGCAGCATCACATTTAGCCACAAAGTGACATTTCTGCAATCAGACATTTGACAGCTTAAGAATATGTAGTTCTCAGATTTAAAAGCTGCTGACTCCTGGTTTAGTTAAAATGGCATGCTAGGTGGAAAGTTTAATTTAAACCGACTATGTAAATTCTGTGGCATTTATCAGGGTGCAATGCTTGCACTATATAAATGGAAATAAAATCATTTTATGGATTTTTTTAAAAAATAACTAAGAGTAGGAAGGGGATCAGTCTGGTTTATAAATGTAAAGAATTTTCTATAACAAAATTAGCGGCATATGGGAAAGCTAAAGGAAAAAATATTCACTTCAAGGAAGAAAAATAATTGATAATATGAGAAAAGTCCTTTGATGAATGAGAGAAACAAGTACATATTGTGGTATCTGGGATAGAAGACTATTAAGTAAAGTTGTGTGATTGTATTAAAATATAAATGCCCTTCTGGAATGTTGATATTATGGTACCTTTACTCTCGTAGACTAAGGGTCTGATCCTGCAACCAGGCATGGACCCATACTCTCAATAGCAATCCCATTGAATTCAATCCTATGAGACTACTCATGAAAGTAAAGTTACAGGCACAGTTGCAGGCTTGGGCCCCAAGAAAGAAATTCTCCAATTAATGGATTGTTAAATGCAATCAAATGAAGCAGTGTCTAGTACAAACCACTGCGGTTTGCACAACACCCAAGAATGGCTATAAAGCACTTGCACTTTTTAAAAGTGGCAGACTTTTTTATTTATAGCACTGTGAAATTTAAAATGCAAACAATCTACATAACTAACATTTTTATTCTGTGAGTTTCTTAATCTAGATGAACTGAGTAGAATTAGGATTGTTTGCAGCCCACCTCGCAGTTCCTGAGACGACGGGCCCACGTAGGAGTGTTTGGGGGCAGTGGCTGGAGAGGGACAGGAAAAAGGTCTTCCACTATCCTGAAAAATAATGCAATAAACATATAGACAGATAATCAAGAGAGTGACATCAAATCCAAAGTAAAGGCAATATATGAGTCCCTTTGTCAATATCCTTGTATTATGACTGCAGTTAACTTTTATTGCCAAACTGTAGATACTGTAACAACACCTGTAACTGACAATTATCTTTAGAAACTTATGAAAAAATTCATTCTCAACATGACTCACAATTACTGTAAAACTTCACACGATGCCATATTTTAAAATGCCACTCTCTGGCTTCTGTATTCTCCTATTTAGTTGGGTCGCCTAATTCAGCAAAGCACTTAAAGAAGAGACCTGAGCACTTAAGAATAGACCTGAGGAAGAGCTCTGTATAGCTCCAAGGTTTGTCTCTCTCAGCTACAGAAGGTGGTTCAATAAAAGATTTACCTACCCACCTTGTCCCCCCCCCAAAGCTCTTAAGCACATACTTAAAATATAAGCCATATAGCTTCCTGATAAAAATCACAGCTAGAACACTGTTAAAACAGACTGGTGGAGTTTGTTAAAGATTCCAGTATACAAGGAGGTCCATGGTAGAATTCTGGAGCCTACACTGACATCAAATATATGTTAAATGTTACTTGTTTTCAAATATAGCAATTCTTAGATTATTGAAAACAGCTACCAAAAAGTGCTTCATGTGAGCATCATGGGGTCCCTACACGAAGGGTCACATTTTGTTTCTAACTCCCTAAATCCATCAAGATCTGTCTACCATTCCAAGTAAATCACCTACTGCCAACACAAAGAGCCCTAAAATCCAGCTACAGATATGTTTGGCTTTCAGGACATTTATTTTCCTGCATAACATCTCCAAAAACTTACATTAGAACATCTGTTCACAAAACATTTTTACTACATTTTAGAGACATCTTCAATATAGTCAGTTTGCAAAACAACATTATGCTGCAGTGATGATGACCTAACATGTTTGCTTTCCCACCAAATCCTAATGTAAGAAGGCAGGCTCACCAAAGAGGGCACACACGAAATAAAAGGTCAAAATTACAATTTGTAGAGATTTTCTCTTTTTAAAATCAAAATTAATTATATGAAAAGGAATCCTAATTTATTATCAACTAAAAGCACAAGAAATATAGTGTATTGTTGTATTGGAACCAAAAGGATATAAGAAAAAAGTGAGAAAGTAGCTTATTTCTAATTTTAAGAAATCATGCTGCATTAATATACTTTTCAAAGGTCAACTATAGGAAAACTCTGTTAGCAAAGATTTCTACACAGAGTTCTCAGAAGAAGCTCAAAGAGTGTCCCCCTGAACATCAGCTGAAATAGGGCTTTCCCATTGACACCAACAGCTTCTCTGTACCTAACTGACTCTGAGTTCTTTCAAATTCCATTTTAAGATTCCGCTCTTCTCTTTGGCCTAGAATTCCTAATAAACAGCCTCCCTCCCATATAGCAAATAAAAGAAACTTTACTCAGATTCATGATTTCCCTATGCTCAGTCACTTTCAGATCTCATTTACACCAGTATTAATCTGGAGTAACTTCAATTATTTAAATGGAATTATTCTAAATGTACACCAATATGAAATCAGAATACATCCCACTGTCTCTGGAATTTAGATATTTTACCCCTCTTCCCAGGGCAGTGGCACATCTACAGCTGTTCCCTGTATGATATATTGCAGCCTACAATATGTCATTCAATAGCATTTACAGACTGCAATCACTTGTGGAGAGTTCTATAATAATTTTGTAATAACAATTACAAAAATGAACTGAAATTGACGATATGACTAATTGTATGTGTCAGTGGTGCAAAGTGATACTTGATCTGCTCTTTACCTTCTCACCTACCTGGCTGTCGTCTTTTTGGACACTGTGAGAGATGCTTGGGGATGAAGTATGTAACTGCTTGTACTGTCTGTGATAGCAGCCACTGCTACTGTCTGCAAGTTCCCGTCACTGCGTTTCTCTTCTGAAACATCTTTGGGGGAAAAAAACCACACCACCCTCCTGTTTAATAACTGCACAAAGAACGGGGAAATGACAAGTTATGATTTATTGTGATCTGTTTGAAAAGCAAGCATTTTTGCACATGAAATAAAGGAATGGAGTGGATGGCACATTATAGAGAAATTAAATAATTATGAATGAATAGTGATGACTTATAAAATGTAGGAATATGCATGCAAATACATCATTGATGTTATACTGTTTCATCTTTGTAACTCCACTATAGCAGATAAATCCCTACATGATTAAACAAATAATTACAACTTGTAAAATAATCTGTCCTACATTTTCAAAAATCTATATCATAGTTGCAAGTCTAACCCTGGTGGCTACAAATTACACCTCTATTCGCTTTATTATTTTCAACAAGGGAGGTTTAACTAAAATCTGTTTCGTACCTAATCAGGAGCAAACAAATGGGTAGGCCCATGCCTCAGGTCATTCCATCTAAGCATGCAAGGACATCTTCAATATACAGTAAATGACTAATCCTAACGGATGTATGCATTGCTGTTGTAGCTGTGTGGGTCCCAAGATATTAGAAAGACAAGATGAGGCTTGCAGTTTGGAGGGGACAATGCCCCTCGGCCCCCACAAACCACGCCCATGATCATACTTATCACTTATATAGTTCTTTTAATCTTCAAAATAACATATTACCACAAATTAATCCTTACATCCCTAGTAAAGTACGTTTTTATTACTCCCCATGTTATACAGCTAGAGAACTTGAAACAGCAAAGGTATTAGTTCAAGACCACAGAGAGGCTCAGCGTCAATAGTGGGATTATACTTCAAGAATTTGATTCTAAGTCCATTTTTCTTTACTAAAAAATGTAACTGTTATTCAATAAATAGTTAGGATAAACGTTTCATCTACATTTGATCTACTAACAGCAGTTAGTACACACAGCAAATATTCCTAGATTGAGACACTTCCAAATTGTCTGCAGTTAAAGGAAAATTTGAAGAAAAACGTGAATGTAATTAAACCAGTGTTTGAGAACGAAGAAAAATTCTTGGTAGATGTGGTGCAGAGATCATTCACATAGAAAGGCCTGTGGAAGTTTGTTAATGAGTATCTCTTTATGAAATTCTGAGCAGCAGAACTTGTCTCTGAACTTTGGGATAAACAGATAAAGCCTCGTGTTCAGCTAAACTTACAAGCGAACAATCAAATTTTTGCAATTCCACTAGTTGCCTAAATTGTTCTTAAGAAAACAGCAAGCTTATCTGCACATGCAATGGTGTGTTTCATTGCACCTTACTGTGTGCTTAAAATGTATTCTTGATATATCAAGGGTGAAATCCTCCTGGCCCCATGAAATCAATGGCAAAATACTAATTTTTCTTCAGTGAATACCCTAAGTACTCAGTGTATGTGGCTTCAGAGTAGATTTTTTTTTTTTTAATTTCCATTGTCTTCACTGGATCAGGCCCATAATGTAAAAGCACCACTTTTGGCATCATTTACTGCTTTGAAATGAGTTACCTCACTTTTATAAATTCAAACAATATCACAATAACTTCAAACTGGCAGTACCTGCTAACAGACTTGTCTGACTCAGCACAAGCATTAATACTTTTTTCCCAGTAGAAATTATTAAAGTAGATGTTAAACATTTTTTAGTGCAACATCCCAAAAGTCTCAATTTGGAAACATAATAAAATCCTTTTAAAATTTTTGAAAACCCCAAACATGTAATTATGTACTGCTTTTCTCTGTTCTAGCAGACTATGTTGCAAAAGACAAACAAAATAAAGAGCACACCACCAAGCCCCAAGATACTCAGGATTTTATTAACATCAGGAAGGAAGCCAGCTTCTGAAGGTTTCTTTGTTTTTAAAATAATGGTTGAGGGGTAGGCTGGTGACATTTTGTTTTTTTAAAAAGGTCTGCCATAGGAAAGTGTCCTGAAAGTTGAGACTCCAGTGAAAGTCACTTTTCAAATGTAGGACTATTTTAAAAAAAGTCAAAATCAATGCTATGTACTGTAATTGAAATGTACTGTTCTCATAGCCTAGCTAAAGAGCATAGACTGCTACCTACTCAACACAAAATTCAGATAAATTTGTTGATGTACAGTGTTAAAAGTTAGGAGGGGAGGCTCTCTGAGTATTTGCATGCACAAAGGAAGGCTGGACTAGTAGTTCGGGCATCAGCGTGGGACTTGGAGATGTGCATTCAATTTCCTGCTCCACTGCAGATTTTCTGTGAGACGCTGGGCAAGTCATTTGCCCTCTCAGTGCTCTGCATAACTCTGCGAAATGGGGATAATAGCACTGACCACCCTCCTTCCCTCCCTGGGTTTCTGTGAAATGCTTTGAGATCTACTGATGAAAAGCCCCATATTATTAATTATATTACATAAAACTAGTAAAATGCAGATAATTTCATATCCAGGGCTATCAAGACAGACTCATTGGCAGTGGACATCTGCTTCAAATGACACTGTCAAGAGAACAGAATGCACAGGAAATAACATTCCAAAATCTTGACTAAAAAAAGTAATTATGCCCCAAAGCTATTTATTCACTATTGACAACTTCATCCGCTTATTCTTGTGGGAATGATGCTGAGGGTGCCTCCAGAGATTTTATTGTTACTGGGTCTGGGGTTCTTCACTGATTTTTCACAGATTTTTTAGAATTATGGGACTGACCCAAAGCCCTCTGAAGTTAAAGGAAGCTTTCCATTAACTAAAGTGGGCCTTGAAGCATGCCTTATATGTGGACCACAGATACTTGTTCCTTCAGAGAAGGAGCAGAAGCCCCTAACTACATAGATAGCCAGGAATATGCAAATTTGGTGACATACAATGTACCTGAGGAAAGTGAAAGATAGACATGGAATCTATTTTGGCTCTACCTAGGGTGACCAGATGAGAGGAACAAAATATCAGGACACACAGGGGGGAGGGGGTGCCCGCTGGCAGAGCAAAAAAAAAACCTCGGTCGGGATGCAGGACAAAGAACTAAATATCAGGACAGTCCTGATTTTATCAGGGCGTCTGGTCACGCTAGCTCTGCAAATGTCCACTTAAGTTTATGGGATGGCATGGGATGTAAACCGGGGCAGAATTTCACCCTCAATACCTCCACTTACCCATACTACATCTCAAATGGGCATAATATGTAATACTTATTTCACAAGAATCTTGTCCCAACTTAACTAACATTTGTAAAATGCATGGTGATCTTCAGAAGAACAGTGCTGTAAATGCAAATACCATATATACTCGTTCATAAGTCAATTTTTTTTAGCAAAAAAAGGGAAGCACCAGAGAAGGGGGTTGGCTTATGAATGGGAATATACACAGTCCCTCCCCCCAACAGAGGGAGCAGGGAGTGGCAGCACAGCCAGCAGAGCCAGAAGGGAAGAGGTGCAGCCAGAGTCTCTGCTTCTGGCCACACTGCTCCCCCCTCAGCCTCCAAAGCAGCTGCAGCTCCAGGGCTGGCAGGCTGCAGCTGTGCCGCTCGGCCCCGCCCCCCAGAGCAGGCTGTGGCTGGGCCACCCGGCCCGCCGAAGCACACTGCGCTCATGCCACCCGGCCCAGCCTGCCAGAACATGCTGCGGCCGCGCCGCCCAGCCTGCCAGAGCAGCTCCAGCCAGGCCAGAGACATCTAGATAAGGTGGGAAGGGATGGGGTGGGGAGAGTGTGGGGGTCCCAGACTAGGGGTGGGGTCATGTAGGGGGTTAATCCCCTGACTCCCAGCTTCTCCCCCAAAAAAATTTCCCCACCAGTTGCTGTCCCGGCCCGTCAGGGTAAGCAGCTGGCGCGCCGGGACACTTTGTTTACTTAGTTTACCTCTGTGCCTGCGGACGCTCGAGGCAAACAAACCATCTCGGCCCACCAGAGGCTTATCCTGATGGACCGGGAGCCAAAGTTTGCTGACCCCTGAATTATAGGGTCGGCTTATGAACGGGTCATAAAAATTTTCCATTTTTACTTATCCATCTTGGGGGGGGGGGGGTGTCAACTTATAAACGAGCCGACTTATGATCAAGTATATACGGTATTTAGTATTATATCTACAATATTAATTGAAGGAAAGGGGAAATAAAGAATTCATAAAGTTGGATCATTTGATATGTGTTTGGCCACAAAAACAGACAATCCTCAAGTCCTACAGATAAAACTCACCCTGCGTGCTGGTGACATCCAAAAGTTGCCCTTGAGGAATAATCACTTGTGCCATTCCTGGCTGGGTCGAAGGAATTACATGTAGCACCTGTCCATGTTCTGACTGGCTGGCAACAATCATCTATTAAAATAAGAATTAAAAATACTTTGTAATACTAACTATATAGCATGATCTGGTTAACCAGTTTTCAGTGGCATTAGCATGTTTTGGTTACTACCAGAATAATAACTACCTTTGAAATTGTTTTACATTTGCAGAGTAATTTGATTTTACTGTATGAGAAATTTGAGGGCTTATGATGGAAGACAGTCCACTTTAACACTCTAGAATACCCTATGTGTCATTGATTTCTAACTGCTCAAAAACTTTTAAAAACTTAACATTTATTAAGCTAAAAATAGAGAGAAGCAATTGTGATTTTGTTCTGACATCCAAACTGCCTTGTTTGAAACTTTGAACACTGCTACCAGCTCTATTGAAAAGGATTTTAAAAAAGTGTATTAACTATCTGAAACTGAAAATCATTGCTGTTTCCCTAAATTAAAGTTATAGTCACGTAGAATAACAAGTACAAAATATATCAATTTCCTCAAATCTATAGTCTTGTAAAACTGCTGTATACCGCTATGACATATTATGGAAGAGCTGGAATTAGAAAAGTTTCAGGACATTCTTCAGGAAACCTGGCAAACCAAATTATTTTCTTTTTTGTAGATATTCTCTGAGGTAATAAATAGTTCTAGACTGTGAAAAAAGGTAAGCCCTATCTAATAAATATTCATCTTCTGTTTCTAACTTTTTTTTTTGGTTGGTGTCTGGCTTTTTAAAAAAACAAACACACACACACAATTTGGATGAGCAAGGTGTCTTTTTAATTGTAATTTTCTGTAGATGTACAATATATGCCAGCAAAAAACTTCGGATCAATTATTTATTTTTTTACTTAAAAAAAAAAAGAGAAAATGTAAGACTTGTGTGCCATTGTTATATGCAAATTAATCAGGGGAGAAAGGTAGAAGAGGTATGTCATTGGCTGACTTACCGCTGATGCCATATGTGACTTTGCACTCCATATGCTTTCTGAAAATATGCTTGGAATGTGAATATAATGTAACTGGAATATGCTTCATGCAAAAGTTCTCTTGTAAGGTATCATTACAAAGCTTATAATCTACTGAGTGTGTTCATCCTATTTGTGTGAATGTATCATTCTTGTATCTGAAGCTAGAAATATGAAGTATTATTCTGAAGTCCTATTGTAATTATGCAAAGTGTGGGCCATTAATGGTGTTTTAGAATCTGGATGGCTCCCATTGACCAGGACAATTGGTTGTAAATGGCTGTTTACTTGTAAGCCTTCCTGTGAGTCAGGCCGGAAAGAATGGAGGCTTGGGGGGGTCTCACAGGACATGTGACCATGTCACCTGGTACTGGAATCCATCTTAAAACTGGTGCTTTTCCATTTAGAAGGAAGGGTTGGAACCCAGAGAGAGACAAAGGATTCCCGCCTTGTACCAAAGATATAAAAGGGGGTGGAACAGAACAAAGGGGGCTGAAGTCATGAGAAAACTCCTAGTTACCACCTGAGCTGGAATTAACAAGAACTGTATCAGGGGAAAGGATTGGGCCCAGACTAAGGAGTCTGTGAAAGAAGCTTATTGGAACATCTCTGCGGGTGAGATTTAACCTGTATTTAGTTTCTTAAACGTATTAGGCTTAGACTTCCATGTTTTGTTTTATTTTGCTTGGTAACTTACTTTTTGTTCTGTTATTACTTGAAACCACTTAAATCCTACTTTTTATACTTAATAAAAATCACTTTTGTTTATCAATTAACCCAGAGTAAGTGATTAATACCTACGGGAGCAAACAGCTGTGCATATCTCTCTATCAGTGTTATAGAGAGCGAACAATTTATGAGTTTACCCTGTATAAGCTTTATACAGCTGAGCAGTTTTTGGTTAAAGTCTTCAGCTTTGGGGGTGTGGACCAGACCTGGGTCTGTGTTGAAGCAGACTAGCATGTCTGGCTCAACAAGGCAGTGTTCTAAGCCCCAAACTGGCAATGGAAAACTGGCTGAGTGGTAGTTTCAGCACATCAGGTAACAGTCCCAAGGGGGTCTCTGTGACCGAACCTGTCACAGTGGCATAGTCGACCAGGATCTGTGCACAGCTGATTGCTTTGAGACACTGGTAGTGATTTTAAGTGAGTTTTAAGTGTGCTGGCTGGAGAACAGACAAAGTGATTACTGGTTTGTTATTTTCTCTTTGCTTATTTTCGGTAAGGGAAATAGGGACAGAAAAGTAAGCAAAATAAGTAAGAGTGAAGATGAGAAGAAGCTAGAACTACACAGGTTGCAAATTTCCCAGAAGGCTGAACACTGGGCGCTGGGAAAGTCCCTGTTAACTAAGAAGCCCTTGAGCTCAGTGGATCTCAGTTTCAGTGAACTGCAATGAGGTGTGGCCCAACCTCTAGGTCTGTGCTGAAGCTGACTGGAGTGTAATTCAGCAAGACGGGAGTGGAGGGATGCCTGTTCTGGCAGGAGGGTTGTTCTCTGTGGTATCCCAGCTCATCAAGCAAATGGAAATTGATGTGCAATTTGCCCGGGAAAAGGCTGCCATGAAGGTAGAAGCAGCCAAACAAAGGGCTGCACACCAGCAAGCACTGGACTTAAAACACAAAAAAGATTGAAGCACAGAAAGATGCTCAGGAGGAGAAGAAAAGAGAACTGGGTAGCAAATACCCTGTCCATAAAAAAGGAATTTTAGATGTACTACCTCCACCAGGGACAATGTCCAAGTCTCTGGCAGTAAGTTCAGGAGGAAGGTGTGACATTGCACTCCATATGCTTTCTGAAAATATGCTTGGAATGTGAATATAATGTAACTGGAATATGCTTCATGCAAAAGGTCTCTTGTAAGGTATCATTACAAAGTTTATAATCCACTGAGTGTGTTCACAATTCCCAACATTCAGCAAAAGTGGCTCATAGGGTAGCAGTAGAGAGAAGAGGAGGAAAGAATAAGCATTAAAGGGGAGAAAGAAGAATGGGAGCATTGAGGACTGTTCCCACTGTGAGATGGTCTTCTATATAGTTTGAGAATATGATAGAAGCACATTAGATTTTTATGAATTGAAGTCAGTATTGGCTTAACTCAGGATCTGGAGACCTGAGCAGAGGCAACTGAGAACTAAATAAACCACTCCGAAAAGCATTATCTTGTTCCCAGAGTCGGAAACATTTTCAAATAGAAACTCTAACCCACTTCAGGACATTGTCCTTAACATTGTTCCTCTTTTGTGAGCTCAGCAGGTATATGGTTTTATATGTACTCACCATCTGTGTACTGGAATCCCCTAGTGACTGTAGTTCATATAGAGGCTGGCCATTCTGGTCTACCAGATGGAACTCTTCTGTGGAAAGAGGTTGAGCCTGGGATAGCTGCACTGGTGTATTCGATGACACAGATGAATTGTCTGAAACATGCACTGTGATAGGCAAGACTGCTGGAGAGTCATTCTGTTCAAATGATGGATCCCTGGAATCCATGCAGGTTAAATGCTTTTACAGGGAAAAACAGTGAAATATACTTTAATCTTAGTATCAACTTCTTATTTCTATTTTAAATAATAATTTAAATATATTTTATACATTACTTGCTACGTTTCATTCTCATAGAGAACTTTCCTCCCAAGTGTTCAAGTGTCTATTGGCTAGTGATTTTATTTTCTGTTCCTGCTTCCATGATGAAAATATTATTTTCTGCCTCCAAAAATAATCAACCTCTGCTACGGTGAAGCAAAACCCCATGTACCCAAGACTTGCTTCCAAAAATAGTTAGATTTCAAAATAACATGCTTGGATCCACCCAGAAGACTTAAAACCAAGTAGGAGGGCAAAGATTTAAAAGGAAAGGGTGGGGAGGGGAAAATTAGCTAATATAATTTTTAAAATCTCTAACAGTTTTTAATTCAAATGTCTTAAAAATCTGTAAATTGCTACTTGAGTCTCAAATCAATACTTCTTCATTTTTGGCTGTCAATAGAACCACAACATAGAAATTGACATAGTATCTTTGTCAAATTTTACATAAGAATATGAAGCATGGAGGCAGTACAAAAAAGCAATACAATGCATAAGCTCCATATGGCTATGTAAACATCTTTTAAAATCTATACTTATGATCTCACCAAACCTGTCAATCTTGGTCTAGGGTTATAGCACATCCCATTTTCGTTTGGGAGCTATCAGCTGAAGCTAGGAAGCTTCTGCACTATTAGCAATCTGGGTACACTCAGAAACAATACTAGACTGAAGGGAAAATATGTGTAAGAACTCCAAAGTAGACAGCTCTCTTGTAAGAAACCCATATGATGGAGTGTTTTAATGTCATCTGAACAACCTAAAAAGAAGAGTGGAATTTGCTTAACTTCTTCCAAAAATCACACATTCATTCTTTTCTGAACCTTTATGACCTAATCACTAGTACAACAGAAAGTTTGTTAATGACGAATTCTAATAACTGGAAAAATGTTTCTATGTTCTATATGCAGGTCAGAAACTGGCCACATAGCATGAAAAATCTAGTACCCATTGTTGTACTTTCAGTAGACAAAAGATTTGTGGCTTGGGGCCTATAAATAAATTAGAGTAACGGCAATGAACGAATGGAACTGTTTGTTTTAAGATACACCGTATGGTACAGGGTACATGATCACATTGCCAAAAGAATTATTTTAAATTGTAGAATTAACTAAGAAACACATATGCATGTTGTCTGGATTAAAGACATTTTGATTAGAAATAGATAACTACAGCCAAAATTCTCACACCTCAGTACCTAAAGTTAGACTCCTACATCAAAATGTGCACAAATATATGCAGCCTGATTTTTATAAGTGCTGAATACCTGCAGCTCCCACTCATTTCAATGGGTATTTCCTTCAGTGAAGGAAAATCTTTCAATAATTTTTAAAATTAAAAATGTTCATACAAATACACCCATTGAAAGACATGAAGTGTTTTTATGTGATTTTCTAGCTTTGCTATCAGAATGCAAACTGATGAGAATCACGCCAGACATTCACTCATTCCAAATTAATCTGTATTAGAAATCAATGTAAAGACCGTAGCACATGTTGTGTAAAGCCATTGTGAAATAATGAGAGAAAAACAGATTGCTTATTGATGTGCAGGGTAAACAGATTATCATTATGTTGTAGACTCTTCACAGAGGATGGAAAGAAACCAGCTTCACAGTGATGTCCCAACTAATCTCTCACCTGAAACACTTGGTCATCTGTTTCTGACTCTCCTGTACTATTACAGTTGACTACCAGTAAGTCATTAGGTGTTTCCATGCTGACATCATGGTCAACTCCATTTTCTTCCATTACAGGGCAGCCTGGAAAAGTCACAGTACTTTAATTCAGCCTCCCATCCAGGATGTACTTTTACCTCATCCTATAGGTCACTGCATTTATTTTTTATTATTTTTAAACGTAGATCTTATGAACTTAGGAAAAGCCTCATCCCATTTGAAATCAATGGCAAACCTCCCATTGCCTTGCATGGGACTGTGAGATAGCCCTTACTTCATAAGGTGCCAAAACCGGACATATCTTTATTCAGTTCTCACCCAAGAAAAATGTCAATTGATTTCTACAGGATCATGGATAGGCTCTTACTGCAAAAAGTTTTGCTTTAGTAAGACTGGCAGATTTTAATCCATTGTTTGTGCATATATGTAGTTTTATACAAAAAGTGACCATATACATTTATATAATTAATGCCTTTCATCCAGAGGGATCACGAAAACACTATAAAAATTTCACTACTGGATTTTTTACAATGAACACACAAGAATTGCTTCACCCATCTCTGACATGCAGCCAATTCTGGAGTAATTTTAGAGTAATACTTAACAACAGTGTCAGAATGAAGGCAAACATCTATTCTGTTAATTTACTAGGGGCATTTTTAGGCAGGAAGAGTGCAGTTACCCAAACTGGAATTTGGCCAGGACCAAGGATGAACAGAAAAAGTGCCAGAGGCTTTTAGAACTTCAGTTGTACCTCTAATTCCACAGAAGGCATCCCCAGCAGCAGTTTCCCAGAACACAACATTCAAGCATACAAAGAGAAGTGATACCTACCACTTTCTGCAGGACCTAAGTTTTGCCTGGATTGAGCACTTTTTATCTTATGCAATGACCGATAGAACACCAAGTGAGTTAATTCATTACATATGTTAAAGTGTACCACACACCATGAAATATACATGGCATAAAACAAGGCCATCTTTGTAGAAGAAATTTTAATTTTGGTATCCTGATTTTTTCCAGAGTTTTTCCCCTCAAATAATTTTCTCTTAATAAGAAAAAGTATTCCACGGTATTTAGCTTGCATATTGTACAAGCTTTACACATTCCATCAGTTTCAACCGTGCAGCTGATAAATTGCCGTAACTGGACCTATTTGGCTTTGCCTTTCAGCCTCTATTTCAGGGGTCGGCGACCTTTCAGAAGTGGTGTGCCGAGTCTTCATTTATTCACTCTAATTTAAAGTTTCGCGTGCCAGTCATACATTGTAATGTTTTTAGAAGATCTCTTTCTATAAGTCTATAATTAACTAAACTATTGTTGTATGTAAAGTAAATAAGTTTTTTAAAATGTTTAAGAAGCTTCATTTAAAATTAAATTAAAATGCAGAGCCCCCTGGACCAGTGGCCAGGACCCGGGCAGTGTGAGTGCCACTGAAAATCAGCTTGCGTGCTGCCTTCGACACGTGTGCCATAGGTTGCCTACCCCTGCTCTATTTCCTTCATCAGCAGAGCTTCCAAGTTCCATCAAGTTAGCTGGTAAATTATTTGAGCAGACATATTCAGCCTGTGGAGCACACAAGTTCGTCTGGCTAAGCCACATGAGATGGATGGAAAAGGAAAGCCTGACCTATTTGGCTTTAGGAGCTAGTGAATCATCCTTCAGAGATAAATTCTTCCAATGCATTTGAACAACATTCCAACTTCAAACATTCATATCTTTAAATTCATTTAACCTATCTTCATCAAACTTGGATTTTTTTAAATTCTCAATTACTATACAAAATGACAGGTTCCTAATTTCCAGTATCTGCCATGTTTAAACCAGATCACAGAGGGAAAGCATTCCCCCCCCCTCAACTCTCCCATATCTCCAAAATATTTGAAAACAGTTAGCTTGTGGGGCTGAGACCAAATATGGAAAGTTTCAGCCACAGATACGAAGAATATCAAGAGCAACAGAAAAAATTGATTGGAATTTGAATTATTAAATGTATTATTAATCTCTCTAATAAAAATAGTAAAATAGGGTATTTTAGTCTAAGCAATACAATTTAGCCTTTTGAGAAAAATTAAGTGCACTGTCTGCAAAATGGCTTTCCAGAAATGTAATTTTAATATCTCATTTAGGAGTAAATATTTAATAATAGATTACAAAATAATAGTTGCTATTATGTTCTTCAATTCAGACAGTTCAGTTATACACGTTGAAGATTTTGTCTGGGACAACTAGTATACCCAAATAACTCCCTCTCCCTTTGATGCAGCATTTACAAATCTGGAGTAAAGCTACCAAATATATTTGGATTCTTTAAAATATATCTGGATTATTTAATATATACATTTATTTTATATTATACATTTTATAGAATGTTGAGAATGAAGTTCTATTTTCATATTGGTTCCTCTATCGGCCTTTTTGTGTGTGTATGAATGAATTTAATGTTTCTGTAGTGCTGGATTGAAAGCAGAGCTCTCTGCAGGTGTGTCAGATAGGTACCGCACAAACATTTGCAGTACCCTGCCAATAGGCCTCAGCTCCACCTTGTAGGGGTAAAAGTTTATAGCCAATGACTATGTCTACAGTATGAAATTTTAAAATTTACCACTGTTGCTATCACTGGTTCAGTTCTATAGATACAAACACTGGCATGTGGAAGTGTGAGCATAGGCAAGGTGTCGACTGGCATCAGCGTTTTAAACACTGAGAAATATATACCTGTTCTGAGAAGGGTTACATAACATGAGACTTAAAATAATAGCTACCACCTAGAATCCAGTTGTATGCTAGTTCTCCCAGTTGGCAGTGAAGCTGAACCACTGTAGCTTTGATGAGACTTTTTAGTGAAGGGGGAAAAAAAGCCTAGGGTAGACAGAGACAATGCCCATTCAGTCCTTTATTACTCTCATGAGACTATGGTCACCAATAGCGGTGGTTCTTTTAGTCTGTATGTTCTTGCCAACTACTTTGCGATCAGCAAACTTATTTTGCGTAGGACACCAAACTCTACAGAGGGACTGGGAACCAGCAAGATGGAGGTGAATTTTTTCCTCTTTACAGACCAGTTAACCCTCAGCAGACTACAGCTCTGCGACCAGTACTGTGACCAGAACACACTATCCAATATTTGTATAAGAAGCTCTTACTGTAGTCAGAACACTATTTTTAAAAATTTTATGATAGGCTTATTAATTTTTTTCAACCAGAATATTTTATAATTTATTTTGTGTATTTTCTTTTTTCCAACACTTCAGAAATTTATATGACATTTTTAGGTATCGATTAATAGAAACAGTAACCTGGACATAGCAAGCAATGGTTCCCAATGTGTGGCAGTTCCAGACTGAAGTGACTTTAAGTTCTCTTACCAAGTCTTGCTCCTGTTTTCCATAGATCTATTATTGTGAGGCCTCCTACTGAAGGCAGTGAAAGAGAGGACCCTAAATGCAGATGGGAGCACTGAGATTTAGAACTGAACTTCTAATTATTCTCATGACTACAGTATTTTAGTTATAGAAGAAAACTAAGTTGCAAAAGGGACAGGTTATTCCACTGCTCTGGCAGATAAGCATGCTTTGCACAAGAAGCATACACTGAAAAAACAGAAGGGGATTTGCAAAAATACAAAGACACTTCTTGAAATCTGTACCTGGAGTCATACAAAGGTACAATCAAATTTGATGTGTACAATTTCATATTTTCTGGTACCAATAAGAGAAGTTATGATGAGTAAATACCTTACTGTTGATCTTATTTCCATCTTATGATAGGAAAAAAATGAGTTTTAAAGAAGTTAATTATGTCTAGGGCCCTACCAAATTCATGGCCATGAAAATCTGGTCTTGTGTGTGTTTTTACCCTATACTATAAAGATTTCACAGGGGAGACCAGTGTTTCGCAAATTTGGGGTCCAGACCCAAAAGGGAGTTGCAGGGGGGGGTCATGGTATTGCCACTCTTACTGCTGTGCTGACTTCAGAGCTGGCCAGCAGGAGAATGGCGGCTGTTGGCCAAGCACACAGCTCTGAAGGCAGTTCCCCACCAGCAGCAGTGCAGAAGTATGAGTGGCAATACCATACTATGCCACTCTTGCTGCTGCCTTCAGAACTGGGCGGCCAGACAGTGGCAGCTACTGATTGAGGGCCCAGCTCTGCAAGCAGCAGCACAGAAGTAAGGGTGGCAATACCGTACTATGCCATCCTTACTTCTGTGCTGCTGCTGGTGGCGGTTCTGCCTTCAGAACTGGGCTCCTGGCCATCAGCCGCTACTCTCCAGCTACTCAGCTCTGAAAGCAGTGCCTCCGCGAGCAGCACCAAGGGCAGCAGTACAGCAACACCTCTCCCCCCCTCAAAAAAGCCTTTTTGGGTCAGGACCCCCTATAATTACAACACCGTGAAATTTCAGATCTAAATAACTGAAATCATGAAATTTATGATTTTTAGAATCCTATGACTGTGAAATTGACCAAAATGGACCATGAATTTGGTAGGGCCTTAGTTATGTCATACTCAAGGAATCCATAGCAATATCGTCCCCAATTTTCCATGAAAATAGTGCTGAATTAGGAGAAACTTTGAGACAGACACACAGCCTCAATGCAATTAAATGCCCCTTCAAAAGAAGTATGTTTTATGAGACATTTCTACATCAACTAAATCATTAATGATGGGTATCAGTGATAGTAAAGTAATTGAGCATATTCAATAGTCATGGCTTCTTGAATGAAAATGAGTTACATTGGCCACACACATATTTTTAATGTATGACCAAAATTTTCTTAATCTTTGTTGTGAGGGGAGCTAAGAAAAACTCAGAGTAACTGCTGACCCACTTATATAGTGCTTTTCATGTTATTTCTATAAACTATAGTAATTATTCAGTAGGCTTTTTAAAAAATTGTGGAAAAGCTATTGCTTAGTGTCTTTCTGCAATTATAAACTAGGTGTACATATTACAGATCTAAAAAAACAACAAAAAAGCATTTACATCAATTACACTTGCAAGACGTCGATTTTTTAAAACTGTATTTCTGAAGAAAGCATATAAATCTTACTAATTTAAAACACCAAGACAACCCTTCCTTCTCCATCAGGTTACCCGTAGAACCACCACACATTATAGACAGATACAGCTACTCACTTATAGCGAGGCCATAACTAACCGTTAACAAGATGCAAAAGGAATCAAACAGATGCAAGGTATCCATCCAAACATCTTTTTCCAAAATACTGAATTCACTTATAAGTACAGTACTTTTTTAAAATCCACCAAATTTGATTTTAATAAAACTTTATTTTTAGATGTTATGTTACATGAACATTAAGGTTCACCAAATCACATCAGTAAATCATCAACAGTGAACAAGTATATGAAACATACCCAAATCGTATATGCCAGTAACTCAGTATCTCCTAGAGAATTATACAGGATGTGTGCATACATGTTTATATGCATACATCCCAGGGGCTGTGTCACCAACTCTAGCAGCACAATTTGTAGAGGGAAATGCCAAACATGATGAATGGACCTGTCAATGTCTCATTGACATATACAGCAAAAGCCTTCCGCTTCAAAAGGAAGAAGGCAGTGGGATCTAGGCTTGATACCCACTCTTCCATCTCCCCATGGGCCTTAACCTGAACCCTTAATCTCTTACCACCCCCCAAGGGGTACAGTAGGTCACGTCCTGACTCCAGGGAGCACAGCAGGTCCTGTCCAGACCGCCGCCCCCCTCCGACAGGCAGCGGGTCCTGTCCTAACTACCCCTCTCCCCTCCCCTCACTGGGGGCAGCGGTCCTGTCCTAACTACCCCTCTCCCCTCCCCTCACTGGGGCGCTGCGGTCCTGATCCCCCTCCCCTCACTGGGGGCAGCGGTCCTGTGCTAACTACCCCTCTCCCCTCCCCTGTCCGTCCCCACACTGAGGGGCTGCGGGCCGGGTCCATCCCGGGCTCTGCTGTCCACCCCCCCCAGGCTGGAGGCGAGGCAGGGCAGCGGCTCTACCTCTCCTTACGCCGGGCGGCGAGCAGCGCGGGCGGCCGCCCTGCCAGGACCTCCCGGGGGCAGAGCGGGCCCCCGCCATGTTGGCCCCGCAGAACAATAGCCCCGGGGGGCTGCCCCCCTCCTCCGCGGCGCCGCCCCGCAGCCCCCTGGCAGGTCTGGGAGCCAGAACGCCCCGCGCGCGGTGGGGGTGGAGAGGGCAGACTGGGCGCGGCTCCTCCCGCCTCGGCTGCCGCGAACCCTGCAGGGGAGTCAGGGAAGCGGAGAGAAAATTCAGAACGAGTCTACTCAACCTCGTCTTGGCTCTCGCAGGCACCACCATGGAGACAGCCGTACAGCGCAGGCGCAGCAACGCACTCCCTACCGTGTGGTGTGGTCCCCATGGGCCACCGTACAACCCGGAAATAATGGCCCCCAAAAGCTCTTTGACTGAAGCTGACAGGTGGTACGGGGAAGAAGTCGCTACCCGACTGTGAGGCGGCGCATGGCATATTGGGAGTTGTGGCCTCTCGCGCTATGCATGCTGGGATTTGTAGTCTCGGGACACCTCGTTGACCGCCATTCTCATCCCCCCGTGGGCCGCGCTGCATGCTGGGACTGGTAGTTTCCATGGAGCCTGCCGTAATGAAGGTTGGGGGGGGTCTCTGCATTTGCCTCACAGGCTGCAGCGTGGGTGCGTGTGTGAGTAGCTCCCATTCTCACCCAGCCAGGAACTGGTGGGCGGAGCGGCCAGCGCGACTTGACAGAGGGAGCGGCTCCGGACCCTTAAGAGCAGCCCCCACTAATCGCTGGCGGAATGCTCGATCTGTGCTGCTGCACCGAGCTGATTGACTGCGGCTCCGAGACACGTGCTTTCTCTGCTCCGCTGGCTGGGGAGAGAGCGCTCAGGGCCGGGTCCAGCCTCCTGTCCTGCACCCCGTGTCAGTCCTCAGCTGGGCACAGACGCACACACACAGCCCCGGCCCAGCCTCGCCCTCTCCGACCCAATGGCCCAGCTCCAGGCTCGGTTCTTCACCGAGAACCACAAGTGAGTGTGGGGTGGCCTAACTGCCCGGGGGAGGGGGAGGGAGGGCAAGGGAAACGCGGACAGGAACGATACTGATGGGCGATGCTCATCCTAAGCGGTCACACACCATGTGCAGGCCACCACCGCGGCAGGGTGGGTGGGAAGGGGAGCAACTAGAAGAAGGGAAATTGAGGCTACTGCTACACGGTCAAATCTTACTGGGGTGGGTGGATGGTTTGTAGTGTTGGTTGGTTGGGGAGGATAGATTTATTTACTTAATCTTTCCTGGCAAACAACATTCCTTAACAAAACTCCATAAACTCCTACAAGTTAATTGAAAATATCTGTGAGTGCCTCCATAAAATCTGTAATCAAGATTTACACAGTGGCCTGCCTTTTGCTTCCACTGAAGTCAGAGGCATCCTCTCTGATTTTAGGGGGAATGGGATCAGGGCCATAATCTAAGCGTTGGCAAATGTACAACTGTAAGGGGTGGGGCTTTAGCAACTCTTTTAATATTCACTCATTTTCTGTACTTTTCCCCGTGCCACTGGCTTCTCTACCAGCTGGATTTCGCTTGGATCGAGATGAATTTGGAGATACTATAGTGTATATTACGAGCTATTGTATTTGTGAATGTTAGAGAGGAAGTTTCAAAAAAGGTGAAAAAAAGTGTTCCTGGTTCTTGCTTGGCTACACACGAGTTGAACTTCAGAAAATCTTACCAAAGGGAGCCTAAACTATACAGTATAAGGAGATTAGGATGGGTAGGATTCTTGAAACAAGTGCAAATAAAGTATGTGTCCATTCAAACTGCAAAGTGTTTAAACCCCTCACTTGCAAAAAGAGCTGTATCACAGACTTTTAAATATGCTTATTTTGTACCTGTTGAGCTGTGAGTTTCAGCACTTCTCAATAAGTAAATTCCTATTTTCTTCCCTCTAGGTATGTAGTAGATGATGTTCCATTCTCTATCCCAGCAGCCTCTGAAATTGCTGACCTCAGTAACATCATCAATAAATTGCTGCAAGCTAAACATGGTATGTATTTGGAAGGTGATTTACCTCTTTTAGAAAAAGGAATACTTTAAAAAAAAATAGAAACTTATGAAGAGATTTTAAATACTTTAGTAAGTGTGTAAACTATAGGGGCTTAAAATACAAAGGTTCCACTCCTGTAAAGACTTATGAACATGCGTACAGCAAAGCATACAAGACTCGTCAAGATTCCTTGGTTGGAAAAACAATTGTTTTCGCAGTTGGGCAAAATTCTCCTTTCAAATTTTCATAGAGGATCTTACCTCCCTTATTGTTCTTACTTGTCTTATAGTATCTTTAACAGTTTCTAGGCATCGTACATGATTATTAAAAATATAGCCCTTGATTCTGCATTCAGATCCATGCAGATGGATCCTTATGCCCACAAAGATGTACTGTACGTGTATGCAGTATGGTGTCTATGCTGGCAAAGCAATACTGGCATAGCCCCCTAGCGTAGAAATAGTTTACACCAAGAGAGAGTTCTTATGTCAGTGTAGGAACATCCCCTCCCCAAACAATTTTAGCTGCATTGGCAAAAGCACTCTTCCGGGTATGGGTTTTTTCCACAGTGCTGACCGACAAAGCTATGGCAATATAACTTTGTAGACCAAGCCAGAGTTTGATTGAAGTCAGTGGAACCATACACAAGTACTGGTCTCCTTGCACAGGACTGATCGCGTGAATGTTTGGGGGAAATCAAGAGTGTAAAACCCATAAGCAGTCCTGCCCTTTGTGTTTTTAAAAATAAAAGAGAGACATACCTGGTGTGTCAATCTCACCATTACTTTGTTCTCACTTGGCTCTTATCTACCTTTTGTCTGGCTACATATTTAGATTGCAAGCTTTTTGGGGAAGGGACAGTTCCCAGCCCCCCATTCTATTTATACAGTACTTATCACATTGGAATCCTGATAGTTCCCTATAGGCACTATTGCAATGCTAACAATAAAAATCATTTTGTCTAAATCATCCAACTAAAGTGAAAGAGGAAAAAAAAGAAATAGAAACAAAAATTTTAATTCAGTTGACTGACTAAAACCTTGCAGTGTTATTTGAAACTCACCTGACTCTTTCCCTAGTGAGCAATCAGGGGAGGCAAATTCTAAAGGTTGGTACCTGGGACTTTGGTTAGTCAACGACAGAGATGCTCCAGCAGACAGAAGTGGAGGTATAACTGGGTCTCAGCCCATGTAAAACTTTAAAAGTTGTTGTTCACTTCTCAAATTGCAACCAAAATTGAAGAGGTAACACCTTAGAAGCCTGGAGTCCTGGCTCCAGAGATGCTACTTATAGAAACTTAGGTGCTGTTTTCTCCAAGGGATCCTTTGGATCAAGATCTGCCCTCAGTTAAATCTGTGTAATCCCTTTTAGATAATGTGGTTGAACAGTTGTAACTGGGAGAAGAAGCAACAGAGTGCATGCATCCTACGAAGTGGGCATTCACCCACGAAAGCTTATGCTCCAATACATCTGTTAGTCTTAAAGGTGCCAGAGGACTCTCTGTTGCTTTTTACAGATCCAGACTAACACGGCTACCCCTCTGATACTTGGGAGAAGAAGGTGGCCCCTGAATTTGTTTTAAACTAAATTTAGTTTCAGTCCCTAAAATTTGCTCTTTTTTCTGGATTGTATAAGTTAAGACTTGAAATTTAAACATTGTTTCTTGTTTGTCTTAGAGGACCACAAATATGTGGAGTTTGATTTCCTTGTCAAGGGCCAGTTCTTGCGTATGTCACTGGTCAAACACATGGAAGCGGAAAACATCTCAACAGTAAGTCATACACACTTTCTGTGGACCACACTGTAGGATGATGGGATTTAAAGATCCCGACCTAGACCATTTAATTAGATACAGATTTTAAATTTGATCTGGTTTATAGTTCTGATTAGGAAAGTTCTCTATATTCCATGTATTTTTCTCCCTTAGTATTCCTTTGCCTTTCTGATGAAGCCCAAGTAATTTCCCTTATTTTCCTCTGAAGACCCTGCATTATTCTTTTGCCCATGGAGGATTCACCAAGACTTGCTTTGGAGCCTGAAAGTGCTCCTAATGATTAGAGTTTGCTATTGAGCAACCTGAGACACTTCCTTCTCCTGTTGTCTGGTTTCATACAGTTCTGGAAGGTCCCATTTTGGTCACCATCAATGTACTTTTGTCTCCTGCTTTGCTAGTCTGTAGTCAGTGGCCCTATGTGGGTCAAATGATATGAAGTGTTATAGACACTCCATTACTAAGCATGATAAGCATAGTGCGGAAAACCTAGAAAAGAAAAGGAACAACATTTACTTTGGAAATCATCTGTAGCTACTTTTAAACACTGTATTAGTAGTAATTTGATAAGCCAATAGGTAGCGTTGATCAGTAGTGATGTACTTGTACTCATTCGCCAAGAGCCCAATCCTGCAAACACTTAAGCATGTGTGTAACTTTAATCATGTGAGTAGGCCCATTGACTTCAATAGGACTGCTCACCTAAGTAAAATTACACACATTCTTAAGAGTTTGCAGCATTGGGACCTTAATTATGAATCTTTGTGCTGTGCGCCCTGATGCATTGCTACCATCTGCCTTCTGTTCAGTTATGCATATGCTTGCCTGTCAAGGAGTTAGGGCTACCTGAATCCCCATTTGCAGTAGCAGCTCAATTTCTAAGGCAGAGTAGAGCGCACACAGTCGTGTGGAAGGTAGGGGACTCCGGCTTGTGTAGTTGATACCTTTGTCTTGCCAATTGATACCACTGCTCGGAGTGGTTGGGAACTACTGTACTAGATCATTGTGATTGTTTATTTAAAAAGAAAAAGCACACTGATGGGCTTCTTGTCTTTTGAGAGTTTAGGAGGAAGTGGTGGAAATAGAATATGTGGAGAAGTACACTGCACCTCAACCTGAGGAATGCATGTTCCATGACGACTGGATCAGTTCTATTGAAGCTACGGAAGAATGGTATTGCAGACCCACTAAGCCCGTCATAAGTTTCCATCTTGGTTTCTCCCACTGTCTGTAGCTGATTCCATAATTATTTATTGGTACTTCTCTTTAACATAGTTTTCTTCCCATTCTATATTTCTCTTTTCCTTTAAATGACTTTTCTACCTTTTAAATCAATTGTTTATATGCAGGCCATATGTCTGGGAAATTAGCTGAAGTTTGAGCTCCTCCATGCTACCTTGACAGTAACTTTAACCCAAGTAGGAAGGTACCATGCATAAGAGGATGAGATTTGCTCCTGGTATGAGTTAGATTTGATGAGTAGCACTGATGATATTATCTCCTTTAATAATACAATAACATCTTGCTGTCTTTTTACATTTATTTCTAACATTTCAATATTTTATACTTCAAATATTAATTCCAAGTTATTACTGTAGTTTCAAAACCCTTATCTGGAGTGCTTTTAAAGACACTACTTGTCTTTTCTACTATAGTAGAACCTTAGAGTTACCAACACTTTAGGAATGGAGGTTGTTTGTAACTCTGAAAAAAACATTATGGTTGTTCTTTCAAAAGTTTACAACTTAACATTGACTTAATGCAGCTTTGAAACTTTACTATGAAGAGGAAAAATGCTGCTTCACTTTTTTTTTTTTAGTAATCTACGTTTAATAGTACTGTACTGTATTTACTATTTCTTTTTCCGTCTCTGCTGGTGCCTGATTGTGTACTTCCGGTTCCAAATCAGGGGTGTGGTTGACTGGTCAGTTCGTTACTCTGGTGTTCGTAACTCTGAGGTTCTACTATAGATATTTCCAGAGCTGTTAACTATTGATTACACTGAGACTCCCCCATTTATTAATGGATTGAAAATGCTTTGCTAATCAGTGTAAAGAATTTATTATAATTATAATTTTTCTTTGGTTGATCTTAAATTAGACATGAGACTTCAGCATTTAATTTACCAGAATGATCAATATTCTCACTTCTCTCTCCTGTATACCTTGTCTAGAAATCCACAGCTAATTCATTCCTTAAGAAAGTTTGTTTTGAACCTATTAAAATCTAAATTTGATCCAGTTTTTGCAAACAAGTTAAATTTTAATGTTAACTCTTTTTATTTCAAAGAGGACTAAGATTTACATAAAGGAGATGTTTTATTTATTCATGTCTCTCAACTGGTTATCATACTAATAGTTTTGAAGTTCCTAATTGAAAAGATCTCCCATGATGCACCATTGGCTTTAAAAAAATGTTTCAATATCTGCATCCCCTAGGATCTTGACTGGCTCTTATGATCAGACTTCTCGAATCTGGTCTTTAGAAGGAAAATCCATCATGACAATTGCTGGGCACACAGAGGTGGTGAAAGATGTGACATGGGTGAAAAAAGGTCAGTACACCTTATACTGGTTGGGAGTGGGGCTAGAGCAATTTACTGGAAAACATACAGGTTCAATTGCCAGCCTAAACATTACAACTATTGTAAGCACTGCTTGTAATATATTAGAAATGAAATAATTGAGTAAAATCCCTCATGATAAAATACTTTTTAAACAAACTCCAGTATTTTCTAATAACTATTTAAATATTCCAAGTTAATCTTCATTAGTATTTGTACATTTAAATCTGTGATATACCGGACCCTCGCTAGAACACGTATCTATATAGAGTGAATTCACACAACACGGTTGCGGCCATGGATCCCAAATTTAATTACTTTAATTGCAATTCATTTTAACGCAGTACCACGCATGGATCCCAAATCCCACATTCTAGCTACGGTCTGGTGTATTTACATGAATCTCTCAATTTGTATTGGGTCACTGTGTAAATTTTTAAAATCTTAATCTTGCTTCTCTAAAAGGATTTTTAGAAAGACTTCCTTAATTGGATTTGTATGTTGGCACTTTCTTCCTTCCTTAGATAGTTTGTCATGCCTGCTACTCAGTGCCTCTCTGGATCAGACTATCCTGCTGTGGGAGTGGAATGTAGAGAGGAACAAAGTGAAAGCCCTTCACTGTTGTAGAGGACATGCTGGAAGTGTGGACTCTATAGCAGTTGACTGCACAAGAACTAAAGTGAGTTACTTGCAGATGATCTGTGTTGAGCTAGTGAGTTGTGGATTCTGTGTTGCTTATTTATGTGTAAAAATCACATTTTTTTGTCCTCCGCATGTGAATTGGTCATATGTTGTCAAGTGCATACAATCTGTATAAACCTATGTATTAATTGTGGATACCAAAGCACTTATAAATTGGTGATAGCCTTGCATTCGACGTAATGGAAATAATGTGCTGTATTGAAAAGAAAAGATACATAAAACCCTTAATATTGCACAAAAAGCTGAAGATGATTTTGGTAGCATAGGCAACATTTTGAGCAGAAAGATGACTTTCTGTGGCTTATGTGAACTAACTGGATTTTACATAATCTTTTTAATAAAAAGTTTCTGTTCATCTAGTTCTGCAGTGGATCTTGGGATAAGATGTTAAAGATCTGGTCTGCAGGTAAGATTAATATTTTATGAATACTTTGCCTGAGATTTTTGGCTCTAATTGAGAGTTTTAAAATTTAATGATCTGGAATGACTGAAACTTCTGAATAGATTTTATTTTAACCATTTTAAATGGGTATTATGTTTTAATTTTTCACTTTTGAAGTTTATATATATGTGTATATATATATATATATATATATATATATATAATACATTGTTCAGTTATACCAGAAACTCTTATTTTGACGTGTTACTGCTTTTATACATTTTCCATTTCTGAGAATAAAATGCATATTCTTGTGGGTTCCCCCCCCCCGCTTAAATATAGTTGCCTATAGTCGGGCAGAGCAACAAGCTGTCTCAGGCCATCCAGCCTAAGGTGGGGAGGCTGCCAACTCCAAGGGTGGGGCTGGTAGCAGGGGGTGGGGAGGTCCAGACCCACCCTACTCCACCGGATCCTAACCATGGGCCCTGACTATGGCAGAACCCTCCACCACTGGGTCAGCAGGGATCCCACTGAAACACACTGACCTACTTTGGCAAACTACTCTGGTAGTGCCCCAGGGCTACTTCCTACTGTACCTCCATCTCCTGGGGTTCCTCCTTCTCCTCGGGGTATGTGGCCAGCGGCACCCCTTCAGGGTCCTCGGCACTGTAGAGCTCCGTCTCGGGCACAGGGCTCAGCAGCAGGCAAGAGACATCTGCTCCCTTCTCCAGCTCTCACCCAACTGAACTGCAGGGCCTGCCATTTAAACTTCCTGTCCCGCCCTTCTGGTTCTGGGGAGGGGGAGGGAGGTCGTGGCTTGCCTGGATCCACCTACCAGGGGATGGGGAGCGGATCAGTCTCAGAGGGAGGCCACGCCTCCTCACTATAGTCATTTATTATGGTGCAACAGTAACTGTGCCAAGAGTTCAGTTTTAAAAATTTAACTTTTGGTTTTTCTGCGATAATGGACACTGTTACTTAAAACAGATTAAAGACCCCAGTCTGCACTGACATAATGTGGCAGACCTCTGCACAGATTTAATTACAGGGTCATGGCGTAAACTTAATTTAAACACTTAGATTTCTCGTATAACTGCCAACTGGGTGTCTTTTTTCCAAATACTATCTACAGATTTTAGCATTCAATAGGCTTGTACAGTTTGTAGTTTTTAATATGGACACTTTAAGAAGTTGTGGACTCTTTTCCTAATCTTCTTTTATAGGCATCATGACTTGAGGGACAATAAACTGATCCTGATCTGGTGACATAAAATAACATACAGTCCTTCGCTAGCTAGTTGGATGCCTCCTTTCAAAATGCTCATTTACATTTATATATAAATGTGTAAATTAAAATATAGAGTGACTGTGTACAGAATATAGGATGGATTTAGATAGTTTTTTTCCATGAAAGAAGGATGGTCTTGTAGAGGAATTCATCTAGGATGTGGAAGATCTGAGTAAATTTATTTGTGCGTAAATTCCTCAGCTGTAAAATGGGAATAATAATACTGAGCTAATTGACAGGAGTGTTGAGGATTAAATTTATGTTTGGCAGGCAGTTGGATACTGTGGTGATGGGGAGGGGGGCATGTAAGAAGTACTTAGCTGGGAATGCATCCCAAACCCTTCTAAATCAAGCTTGACTTTCTTTCCATCATAGTGCCTACAGATGAAGAGGATGAAATAGAGGAAGCAGCAAACAGACCAAGGAAGAAGCAGAAAATTGAACAGCTTGGACTAACCAGGGTAAGAAGTGGTCAGGATTTATGTAGAACCTCAGCTGAAAAGCATGGAAATGAAAAATATTTTCCCTTTTTGATAAATACGTGTAGGGGGAAATTTCTAATGAAATATCTGAAAATTAATCTACATACATTTATTTGGTGAAATAATGTTTTTTTTCTACAATAACTAAGCCACTGTTTTTCTGATCTTAATACTTTATTTAATTTCTAGACTCCCATTACAACTCTTTCTGGCCATACTGAAGCCATCTCCTCTGTGCTGTGGTCAGATGCTGAAGAAATTTGTAGTGCATCATGGGATCATACAATTAAAATATGGGATGTGGAGACAGGAGGTCTCAAATCAACTTTGGTGAGATTTGTTTACATGTTGTACATTAAAACTTTTCACCAAATTCTCACTGGTGTAACTCCAGTTCAGTTTGAATTTAGAATTTGTACAAGAGTAGCTCCTAACTTATGAATTCTTTTCTTATGCAGACTGGAAACAAAGTATTTAATTCTATCTCCTACTCACCACTGTGTCGGCGTCTAGCATCTGGGAGTACTGACAGACACATTAGATTATGGGATCCCCGCACTAAAGGTGAGCAAAAGTGAATGTGTGGGTAACACAAATGACTTTTCAAATTCATGTGTGTTGAGAGAAGGGGTTACATCTTAACACATTTCATAAGTTATACACACACAAACTTTGGTATTTGTCTGTAACTGTTTCCTAACTGGGGAGCTAGACGATTTTAACCAAAAATTAACAGGAGCAGTGGGGACAGGGAAAGCTGTATGAACCCGGATCCTTTCCACATTCCATTGCAAAAATGCTCCCATGACTGTGTAAAGTGATGAGAAGCTATCCTCATTCCCTCCCTGCTCTTAGTGAGCCTTGTTTCAGCTGACCACAGCAGTAGCTTATTTAATTGGCTATTTTAAGTACTATTGCTTTTTGCCTTTTGAGGCATGACTTTTTCATTCTTAATAACTTTCATTCCTTAGACGGTAACTTGGAAAACAAATCCAATTCTTCTCTTTTAAAGACATTTCTTTTTTAGTGAATTTTGAAAGCTGCCCTGCTAACAGCCTTGAAATCTAAGGTCACTTTTATCAGTGGGTTAAATGCCACTGTTTTGTCAGGGTGCCTAAACCCTGAATAGGGGAGACCATCTGTAGAAGTGAAAAAGTAGCTGGTTACATGTCTGATCAAACTTTGTACTCCTTACAAGTCTGAAATGACTGCCAATCATTGCAGTTCATGATATAGAGAGACTACCACACATCATAAGCCAGACAGGAATGTCTTTTTAGCCACTACAAACCAGGCCAGATTTGAACCAATAATCTAGAGATAAAAGCAGGGGCGGCTCCAGGCACCAGCGCACCAAGCGCGTGCCTGGGGCAGCAAGCCGCGGGGGGCGGCCTGCCGGTCGCTGTAGGGGCGGCAGTCAGCGAGCCTTCGGCGGCATGCCTGCGGGAGGTCCGCCGGTCCCGTGGCTTCGGCGTACCCGCC